>NW_022630116.1:0-125000 GCF_010909765.2 Amblyraja radiata
TCACACACACTCCCTCTCTCACACACACACACGCCATCTCACACACCCTCCCTCCACACACACACACTCCCTCTCTCTCACACATTGCACCCATCTCACACACACAATCCGCTCTCTCACACAGCACCACTCCTCTCTCACCACACACTCTCTCTCTCTCACACACACACTCCCTCTCTCTCACACACACCACTCCCTCTCTTGCTGTCTCACACACAACCTCTCTCTTGCTCTCGCGCACAATGGAGATTTTCTGAAAATCAGAAAACAGTCAAATTAAAAGATAATTTTCCCAGCAGAATAAATTCTGGAAATATCTTAGAAGCTTGGTTTATACTAATCACTGAAACATGTATTAACATAGAGATGTATTGTCTGGGCACAGTACCATATTAGATATGTGTCTGAACTGCCTGTCCCAGCTAAGGACAAGGTAGTGGCTTTCATCCAAGTCTTACAAGCTTGTTTTAGTTGACAGACGGATGCCCATTCTGGAACCAAGATGGAAGTCATTTGAAAACAAAATGGAGTTTGTTGTCCTTCCGGAATGGGCAGCTGTACTGAAGCTGTGCCAAGATTTGAGTAAAATGCCGACATTGCAAATATATGGGTCCAGCCTCCCTTGTTTCCCTTAGGCTAAGGATCTTTCACTCAGATTTAGAAGGTGTTTTTTTATTAATAAGAAAATGTATAATTACTCTAACTTTCCTTTGTTCTTTGAGTGGAGCCCGAGAAGCACTGAGCAACGTGTGTGTTATTTGTAGATCTCGCCATTCCCGTCTGGCAAATTGATTAAAAGATTGCTTTGGTTTACGTTTAACAATTGTGTTGCTGTCTGCTTTCTTTAAGAGACGAACTTTGACAACTGTGCTCTTTGGAATTCAGAATTCATGTTGTACTATCAATAATGAAAGAAAATGCCAACCATCTCCAGAAATTATAAGAAATTATTCACACCTCCATGCATATCTGTAGCCGTAGGGCAGTCGCACACCTCTCCACTACTTCAAAGATAGTTCCTGTACTTGGCGATATCATTTGGTGATTGGCGGCTGAAACGCGGCGGCGGGGCTACAGACAGCCCGGCACCCGGGTGATTCACCCCATGTGGGGGTGGGGGTGGGGGGGTAAGTCTCTCCATGTGTGGGTCGGGGGAGTGAATCACTCCGCTGTGTGGGTCGGGGTGGGGGTGAATCACTCTGCTAGGGGGGTCCTGGTGCTGGTGCAGCGCGGTCAGTGACTGGTTGGGCAGAGGGACCAGCCTGTCCCCAACTCTGCAGCAGCTGACGGGGATGTTGCTGGATTTATGGCCCCTTGTGTCCGCTGCCCGGAGCCGCGGCCCCGCTCCTCCCGGCCCCGTGTGTGTGTGTGCGCTCCCGACCCACAGCCCGTGACAGTGCGGTGGGAGCCAGCTTGGGGGAGTAAGGGGAATGGGAGGTAGTCAGCTTGGGGGAGTAAGGGGAACGGGAGGTCGCCATCTTGGGGAGTAAGGGGAAAGGAGGTAGCCAGCTTCGGGGATTACCGAATGGGAGGTACTCGCCTATAGGGGTACCGGATGGGATGTAGCCAGCTTGGGGATAAGGTATGGAGGTGGCCAGTCTGGGGGGAATGAGAGATGGGAGGTCGCCTGCTTGGGGGAGTAATGCCCCTGTCCCACTAAGGAAACCTGAATGGAAACTGCCCTCTCTAAAGGACTTAGGGTGCTCTGTGGTAGTCGTTTACCTTCCTCTTCACCGCACAGACAGCGCTCCTCAGCTCTCCATGGCCCCCACCTTTGTGATGTGTTTGTGTGTGTGATCTGTAGATACAGCTCACGCTTTGGTCGATCCAGCTCGAGGCGTTCCAGGCGAGTGACCAAAACCTCCGGCGACCTCATGGAAACTTTGGGTCGCGAGCAAGGTCACCAGAGGTTTCCGTTCAGGTTTCTTAAGTGCGGCATTTGGAGATTCAGAAGTCGCCAGCTTGGGGGAGTAAGGGGAATGGGGAGGTGGGCAGCTTGCAGAAACCAAATTTCGTTTGAACCTCATGTGAGGTTCAATGACAATAAAAGGTATTGTATTGTATTGTATTGGGGGAGTAAGGGAACAGTGGTCGCCAACTTGGGAGAGTAAAGGATGGGAGGTAGGGAAGCTTGGGGGAGTAAGTTTGTTTACTCTGCACATCGACCGGGAGGCGATGACGCTCCCGTTCACACGCAGCCGTCAGAGCAAACAGTGTACATACGGTGATGAACAAACGCAATAAATGCAATATCCAGTGCAAAAATGTGCAAGATTGTGTTGCAAAATGCCCGGGTTAGCACGGACGAGAGGGGCTGAAGGGCCCTTCCCCGGGCAGAGCAGACCGACCGACGCTGTCCGTGTGGAGTTTGCGGCGCTTCCCTCTCCGTGGGGAACCGAATGCCGGGTCGGGGCAGGGGAGGCGAGCTCAGCCTTCCGAGCCTCAATCGAACCTCAGTCCTTCCTCCCGCGCATCCTAGCCCCGACCGGCCAGTGCCGCCACTTCCTCCCCCGGACAAGAACTGAGGGGAAACTCACACGAACATCTTCCAACCGCAGTCACACACAGTGGGTGGAACCAGCGCAGATCCGCACGCAGCAGATCCATTGTGACGTCATCAGCAAGACCATCTCGTTTATTTTCAACGTTTTAATCGGATTTTGTGAACATTTTCATCAATAACTCGAGAACTAAAGCACGAATTATTCAGATAAGGCTGTTTTGGTCCCACGAAGAAAATCTCTGCCGGAATACGTAATTTGTTTACCGATAGCACATCGTTTTTTCGATTAGATGTGATCACACACAACATGACACACAAAAACAAATACATATCCAAGATTAGAGTTTGATAATTATAGAGGAAAGCTTATCAAGTTCGTTGGAATTTATTGTCACATGTATCAATTAAGGTACTGTAGCGAGTTGAGACGAGAGTTGGTTTCAAACAGGTTTATTAACGTAAACGGTGTGAAATCAACGGGAGTTCAACCAATGACCAACTGAATAGGTCTGACCACAGCGGTGGTGGAAACTAGACTGGGTGGGCATCGTCCAGGAAAACGCGCGAACACAAACCCTCTTCCCACAGTCACATGGCCGAGGTAGCAGGTGCCGCTACTGTACAGTGATATTTGAGTTACCATACAGCCATACTGAGTAAAAAGCAACAAGGCACAGCCACCTAAAAGAACATTTAACATAAACATCCACCACAGCGGAATCCACATTCCTCACTGTGATGGAAGGAAATAAAGTTCAATCATCTTCCCCTGTTTGTACACACGTGGTCGGGGCTGGTGAACCCTCCACAGTCGCTGCCCGCTGCCGACACACTACATAAAAGTCCCCTTTAAACTTCCATGATCCAAAGACATCCTCATGCAGAAGGCTTATGTTTGGACAGCTATCCAGCCAGAAGACTCGAAAGCATTGCGGGAGTTTGCGATATTTCTTAGAAGTATGATAGAAATGGCTACCTTCTTAGACGACTTGCAAGATATGAATGTTGTTAGCAATCTGAAAATTATTACTCTAAAACTGACTTAAGGGCCTGTCCCACTGTACGAGGTAATTCAAGAGCGCTCCCGAGTTTAAAAAAAATCAAACTCATGGTAAGTACAGTAGAATGTACGTAGCAGGTACGTCGGAGTTCGCGACGTCTCTTAGCGGCTCGTAACACTAGGTACTCGGGAAACACGGTAAGCTCGTGAAGACTTGTGAAGATTTTTCAACGTTGAAAAATGTCCACGAGAGCCCCGACTACGTACGAGCGGCTATTACCGTAATTCTCTGAGTTCAAATCAGGAGAAACTCAGGAAAACTCTTGAATTACCTCATACAGTGGGACAGTCCCTTTAGAGAAATGTGGAGGGATAAAGCTAGTCTGTTAGAGGAAATGAGATGGAGAGGCCATGCTTCCTGATCTGGGGAACTTCATAGAAAAGGACAGTACGGTTCATGTCAAATTTACGCTATGGGAGTATTCAAGATCCTAAAACCAATCGCAACTGTCAAAGGTCTCTACCTTTACTAAACAAAAGGAAGATCAGGACCTGAGGGAAAGTAGTTTTGCATTCCGCTGTAAATACCTGCAGAAACGAGAGGCCAAAAGGAAGAAGGACACATCTACTGTTAAACCACGATGGTTCTGCTTGTCATCCAGCAAGAAAGACGACAGAGGAATGACAAAGAGATGGCCCACGAGGGAAGGGAGGGGGACTGTCGATGACTGGTCAGCTCGCACCTTGCATCCCATCCCAAGAATGGACACCGCATTCTGACAGGCCAAGGAGACCTTGTAATAGGAACACTTCTCCATCCGTTTCCACCACGGATGGCTGACCTGCTGAGTTCTACCGGCACTTTGGAGGGGAATGGACAGGTGACGTGTCGGGTCTGGACCCTTCTTTGGACTGATGGAGTCGGGGGAGAAAGCTGGAAAAAAGAGATGGGGTTGGGACAGACTCCAGGACTTGATTGGGAAGGGGCAGTCTACTTAATTTGGAGAATTCAATGTTCACGTCATTAGGCTGTAACCTATGAGGTGCTCTTCCTCCAGTTTGCGTGTCACCTCACTCTGGCAATGGAGGAGGCCCAGGACATAAAGATCTTGTCTTGGAGGACTGAGCGCATGTGTAGGCTGCAATGCACGCCTAGTCCAGATACATTAGATATTAGACAAGAGACAATAAGTGCAGGAGTAGGCCATTCGAGCCAGCACCGCCATTAATGTGATCATGGCTGATCATCCCAATCAGTACCCCCATTCCTACTTTATCCACATATCCCTGACTCCGCTATCTTTAAGAGCCCTATATAGTTCTCTCTTTAAGGTAACCAGAGAATCGACCTCCACCCTAAGGCGAAATATTTCGCAGACTGACAACTTTCCGAGTGAAAAAATTTGTTTTTCATCTCCGTTCAAAATGGCTTATCCCTTATTATTCAAACTGTGGCACCTGTTTCTGGACTCCCCCCCGACATTGGGAACATCTTTCCTGCCTCTAGCATGTCTAAACCCTTAATAATATATATGATTCAATAAGATACCCTCTCATCTTCTACAACTCAAGAGTATACAAGCCGCTCCATCTCTCTCAGCACATGACAGTTCCCGCCATCCTGGGAATTAACCTACGCTGCATCCCTCAATAGCAAGAATGTTCTTCCTAAATTAGGGGACCAAAATGCACACACAATACTCCAGGTGCGGTCTCACCAGGGCCCTGTACAACTGCAGATGGGCCTCTTTGCTCCAATACTCATCCTCTTGTTATGAAGGCCATTCGCCATTCACTTTCTTCACTGCCTGCTGGACCTACATGCTTACTTTAATTGACTGATGAACAAGGACCCCCAGATCCCGTAGTACTTCCCCTTTCCCAACTTGACACCATTTAGATAATGAACTGCCTTCTGTTTCCACTACCAAAGTGGATAACCTCACATTTATCCACATTAAACTGCATTGCCCACTCGCCCAACCTGTCCAAGTCACCCTGCATTCCCATAGCATCTCCTCACAGTTCACACTGCCACCCAGCTTTTGTGTCATCTGCAAATTTGCTAATGTTATTTGAATCCCTTCATCTAAATCATTGATGTATATTGTAGATAGCTGCGGTCAAGCACGAGCCTAGTCATTACCTGCCATTCTGAAAGGGACCCGTAATACCTATTTATATCCTGTCTGCCAACCAATTTTCTATCCATGTCAGCCCTCTACCCCAATACGTTGTACCCTAAATTTGCTCATTAATTTCCTATGTGGGACCTTATCAAATGCTTTCTGAAAGTCCAGGTACACTACATGCACTGGTTCTCCCTTGTCCATTTTCTAGTTACATCCTCAAGAAATCCAGAGATTGGTCAAGCATGATTTCCCTTTATGAATAAGTGACTCCAGCAGCTCCCCCACCGATGTCGGCTTAATCCAGGGGTGGGGAACCTGGGCCTTCTCCATTTAGTACTCCCTTTTGAATGATCCAAACTTTGAAAACAAACCCTATATTTTTTAATATTTTTTGTTCGTCTTTCCATTATTTTACTTTAATCTTTAAATGAACAAATTTCCCATACCAAAGGGTAAAAGAAGATCAACAAAATTAGTCTTTTTAGCATTCAAAAGTTAGTCTTCAACCTCACCCCAGTGTTGACCTTCTCCATAATTATGATTGATTGAGTCTTAAAGATATAACATAAACAATTGAAAGATCCGAGTGAAATATGGAAAAATGCAATAGAATACCCACGTCTTCGGCAACATGCACGAAAAATGCTTTCTTGCTTTTCAACCACTTATCGCTGCGAATCTACGTTCTTCTATCTAACCCAAATCAAGACGGCCCTTAACAAATGACGGATAACTCATCTAGAAGATCAGCTGAAACTGCGCACCTCCATGTTACAACCAAATATTCAAATGCTTTCCCACAAAAAGCAGTCACAACAAAGTCTTTGAAAGGTTAGTTAACTTTAGAATATTACAGTTTTTTTCATTTTCTTGAAGTTAGTACATAGTAGTTAGATTTTACAAAATAAAGTACATTTTGAACTATATCTAATTGAAGTTTCATGGATGCGGCTTTAGTAGATTACAGCTAACTTAATGCGGCATTCCAACATGAAAAGGTTCCCCACCCCTGGGCTAACGTCTCTAATTCCCTGTTTTCCTCTCTCCCACCTTTCTTAAAAAGTGGCATAACATTAGCTACCCTCCAATCCACAGGAACTGGTCCTGAATCGTAGAACATTGGAAAATGATCACCAATGCGTCCAAGATTTCTAGAGCCACTTCCTTAAATACCCTGGGATGCAGACCATCAGGCTCTGGGATTTATCAGCCTTCAGTCCCATCAGTCTACCCAACACCATTTTCTGCCTAATGTGGATTCCCTTCAGTTCCTCTATCACCATAGATCCTCTGGCCACTGGTACATCTGGAAGATTGTGTGTGTCCTCCTTAGTGAAGACGGATCCAAAGTCCCTTAATTAAGGGACAGAAGCTTAGGGGTAACATGAGGGGGAACGTCTTTACTCAGAGAGTGGTAGTGGTGTGGAATGAGCTTCCAGTGGAAGTGGTGGCGGCAGGTTTCGTTGGTATCATTTAAAAATAAATTGGATAGGCATATGGATGAGAAGGGAAATGGAGGGTTATGGTATGAGTGCAGGCAGGTGGGACTAAGGGAAAAAAGTTGTTCGGCACGGACTTGTAGGGCCGAGATGGCCTGTTTCCGTGCTGTAATTGTTATATGGTTATATCTCTGTTCAGCTCATCTGCCATTTCCTTGTTCCCCATAATAAATTCATATTTTTCAGTCTTCAAGAGTCCACTTGGTCTTAACTATTGTTTTTCCCTCTTCACATACGTAAAGAAGGAACAGCCGATGCCGGTTTACAAAGGTTTGACACAATCTCCTGGAGTAATTTGCACGTCTGGAGAGCATAGACAGGCAACATTCTAGGTCAGGACCCTTCTTCAGACTGAGTGGAGAGGGTGGGGGGGAGGAAGCTGGAAAAGAGAGAGGGGGCTGGGACAAAGCCTGGGAATTGATAGGTGAACACAAAATGTTGGAGTAACTCAGCGGGATAGGCAGCATCTCTAGAGAGAAGGAATGGGTGACGTTTCAGGTTAAGACCCTTCTTCAGAGTGATAGGTGGATATAGGTGAGGGAGACACAAGAAACTGCAGATGCTAGAATCTTGCATAGAACACAATTTAGTTAGATGCACAGAATCTCTTGCCCAGAGTGGGGGAATCGAGGACCAGAGGACATGGGTTCAAGGTGAAGGGGAAAAGATTTAAAGGGAAACTGGGGATAACTTGTTCACACAGAGGGTGGTGGGTGTATGGAACAAACTGTCAAAGGTGGTAGTTGAGGCTGTGACTATCCCAAGAAATAATCTACCGAGCCGAGTCATTACCTGCCATTCTGAAAGGGACCCGTTAATAGCTACTTTTTATTATCCTGTCTGCCAACCAATTTTCTATCCATGTCAGCACTCTACCCCCAATACGTTGTACCCTAAATTTGCTCATTAATTTCCTATGTGGGACCTTATCAATGCTTTCTGAAAGTCCAGGTACACTACATGCACTGGTTCTCCCTTGTCCATTTTCCTAGTTACATCCTCAAGAAATTCCAGAAGATTGGTCAAGCATGATTTCCCCTTTATGAATAAGTGACTCCAGCAGCTTCCCCACCACCGATGTCAGGCTAATCCAGGGGTGGGGAACCTGTGGCCTTCTAGGCCATTAAGTGCGGCCTTTTGAATGAATCCAAACTTTGTAAAACAAATCCTATTATTTTTATTAATATGTTTTTGTTCGTCTTTTATTATTTTAATTTTAATCTTTAAATGAACGTATTTAAAATACCAAAGGGTAAAAGAAGATTCAACAAAATTAGCGTTTTTTAGCATTCAAATTAGCATTTCAACCTCACCCAGTTGTTGTCTCAAAGGCTGATTGATTGAGCTCTCAGAAGATATAACCATATAACAATTACAGCACGGAAACAGGCCATCTCGGCCCTACAAGTCAGTGCCGAACAACCTTTTTCCCTTAGCCCCACCTACCTGCCATAACCCTCCATTCCCTTCTCATCCATATGCCTATCCAATTTATTTTTAAATGATACCAACGAACCTGCCGCCACCACTTCCACTGGAAGCTCATTCCACACCGCTACCACTCTCTGAGTAAAGAAGTTCCCCCTCATGTTACCCCTAAACTTATGTCCCTTAATTCTGAAGTCATGTCCTCTTGTTTGAATCTTCCCTATTCTCAAAGGGAAAAGCTTGATCACATCAACTCTGTCTATCCCTCTCATCATTTTAAAGACCTCTATCAAATCCCCCCTTAACCTTCTGCGCTCCAGAGAATAAAGACCTAACTTATTCAACCTATCTCTGTAACTTAGTTGTTGAAACCCAGGCAACATTCTAGTAAATCTCCTCTGTACTCTCGCTATTTTGTTGACATCCTTCCTATAATTGGGCGACCAAAATTGTACACCATACTGCAGATTTGGTCTCACCAATGCCTTGTACAATTTTAACATTGCATCCCAGCTTCTATACTCAATGCTCTGATTTATAAAGGCTAGCATACCAAAAGCTTTCTTTACCACCCTATCTATATGAGATTCCACCTTCAAGGAACTATGCATGGTTATTCCCAGATCCCCCTGTTCAACTGTATTCTTCAATTCCCTACCATTTATCATGTACGTCCTATTTTGATTTGTCCTGCCAAGGTGTAACACCTCACATTTATCAGCATTAAACTCCATCTGCCATCTTTCAGCCCATTTTTCCAAATGGCCTAAATCACTCTGTAGACTTTGGAAATCCTCTTCATTATCCACAACACCCCCTATCTTGGTATCATCTGCATACTTACTAATCCAATTTACCACCCCTTCATCCAGATCATTGATGTACATGACAAACAACAAAGGACCCAACACAGATCCCTGAGGCACCCCACTAGTCACCTGCCTCCAACCCGACAAACAGCCATCCACCATTACCCTCTGGCTTCTCCCATTCAGCCACTGCTGAATCCATCTTGCTATTCCTGCATTGATACCAACAGTTTAACCTTCTTAACCAACCTTCCATGAGGAACCTTGTCAAAGGCCTTACTAAAGTCCATATAGACAACATCCACTGCTTTACCCTCGTCAATTTCCCTAGTAACCTCTTCAAAAAATTCAAGAAGATTAGTCAAACATGACCTTCCAGGCACAAATCCATGTTGACTGTTCCTAATCAGACCCTGTTTATCCAGATGCTTATATATATTACCTCTAAGTATCTTTTCCATTAATTTGCCCACCACTGAAGTCAAACTAACAGGTCTATAATTGCTAGGTTTACTCTTAGAACCCTTTTTAAACAATGGAACAACATGCGCAGTACGCCAATCCTCGGGGACTATTCCCGTTTCTAATGACATTTGAAATATTTCTGTCATAGCCCCGGCTATTTCTACACTAACTTCCCTCAATGTCCTAGGGAATATCCTGTCAGGACCTGGAGACTTATCCACTTTTATATTTTTCAAAAGTGTCAGTACTTCTTTTACTTTGAAACTCATAGTATCCATAACTACTCTACTCGTTTCCCTTACCTCACATAATTCAATATCCTTCTCCTTGGTGAATACCGAAGAAAATAAATTGTTCAATACCTCCCCCATCTCTTTTGGCTCTGCAGATAGCTGCCCACTCTGTTTCTCCAAAGGACCAATTTTATCCCTCGTTATCCTTTTGCTATTAATATAGCTGTAGAAACCCTTTGGATTTACTTTCACCTTACTTGGCAAAGCAACCTCATATCTTCTTTTAGCTTTTCTAATTTCTTTCTTAAGATTCTTTTTACATTCCTTATACTCCACAAGCACCTCATTTACTTCATGCTGCCTATAATTATTGTAGATCTCCCTCTTTTTCCGAACAAGATGTCCAATTTCCCTTGAAAACCAGGGCTCTTTCCAATTTTTACTTTCCTTTCAACCGAACAGGAACATAAAGATTCTGTACTCTTAAAATTTCCCCTTTAAATGTCCACCATTTCTCTTCTACATCTTTCCCATAAAACAAAATGTCCCAGACCACTCCTTTTAAATCATCTCGCATCTCATCAAAGTTAGTCTTTCTCCAATCAAAAATCTCAACCCTAGGTCCAGTTCTGACCTTCTCCATAATTATATTGAAACTAATATTTTAAAGTCATTTAAATGACATTTTAAAGTCCTTATTTGAATGCTGAAAGATCCGATTGAAATATGGAAAAATGCAATAGAATACCCACGTCTTCGGCAACATGCACGAAAAATGCTTTCTTGCTTTTCAACCACTTATCGCTGCGAATCTACGTTCTTCTATCTAACCCAAATCAAGACGCCCTTAACAAATGACGGATACTCATCTAGAAGATCAGCTGAAACTGCGCACCTCCATGTTACAACCAAATATTCAAATGCTTTCCCACAAAAAGCAGTCACAACAAAGTCTTTGAAAGGTTAGTTAACTTTAGAATATTACATTTTTTTCATTTTCTTGAAGTTAGTACATAGTAGTTAGATTTTTACAAAATAAAGTACATTTTGAACTATATCTAATTGAAGTTTCATGGATGCGGCTTTATTAGATTACAGCTAACTTAATGCGGCATTCCAACATGAAAAGGTTCCCCACCCCTGGGCTAACGTCTCTAATTCCCTGTTTTCTCTCTCCCACCTTTCTTAAAAAGTGGCATAACATTAGCTACCCTCCAATCCACAGGAACTGGTCCTGAATCGATAGAACATTGGAAAATGATCACCAATGCGTCCAAGATTTCTAGAGCCACTTCCTTAAATACCCTGGGATGCAGACCATCAGGCTCTGGGGATTTATCAGCCTTCAGTCCCATCAGTCTACCCAACACCATTTTCTGCCTAATGTGGATTCCCTTCAGTTCCTCTATCACCATAGATCCTCTGGCCACTGGTACATCTGGAAGATTGTGTGTGTCCTCCTTAGTGAAGACGGATCCAAAGTCCCTTAATTAAGGGACAGAAGCTTAGGGGTAACATGAGGGGGAACGTCTTTACTCAGAGAGTGGTAGTGGTGTGGAATGAGCTTCCAGTGGAAGTGGTGGCGGCAGGTTCGTTGGTATCATTTAAAAATAAATTGGATAGGCATATGGATGAGAAGGGAATGGAGGGTTATGGTATGAGTGCAGGCAGGTGGGACTAAGGGAAAAAAGTTGTTCGGCACGGACTTGTAGGGCCGAGATGGCCTGTTTCCGTGCTGTAATTGTTATATGGTTATATCTGTTCAGCTCATCTGCCATTTCCTTGTTCCCCATAATAAATTCATATTTTTCAGTCTTCAAGAGTCCAACTTTGGTCTTAACTATTGTTTTTCCTCTTCACATACGTAAAGAAGGAACAGCCGATGCCGGTTTACAAAGTTTGACACAATCTCCTGGAGTAATTTGCACGTCTGGAGAGCATAGACAGGCAACATTCTAGGTCAGGACCCTTCTTCAGACTGAGTGGAGAGGGTGGGGGGGAGGAAGCTGGAAAAGAGAGATGGGGCTGGACAAAGCCTGGGAAGTGATAGGTGAACACAAAATGTTGGAGTAACTCAGCGGGATAGGCAGCATCTCTAGAGAGAAGGAATGGGTGACGTTTCAGGTTAAGACCCTTCTTCAGAAGTGATAGGTGGATATAGGTGAGGGAGACACAAGAAACTGCAGATGCTAGAATCTTGCATAGAACACAATTTAGTTAGATGCACAGAATCTCTTGCCCAGAGTGGGGGAATCGAGGACCAGAGGACATGGGTTCAAGGTGAAGGGGAAAAGATTTAAAGGGAAACTGGGGATAACTTGTTCACACAGAGGGTGGTGGGTGTATGGAACAAACTGTCAAAGGTGGTAGTTGAGGCTGTGACTATCCCAAGAAATAATCTACCGAGCCGAGTCATTACCTGCCATTCTGAAAGGGACCCGTTAATAGCTACTTTTTATTTCCTGTCTGCCAACCAATTTTCTATCCATGTCAGCACTCTACCCCCAATACGTTGTACCCTAAATTTGCTCATTAATTTCCTATGTGGGACCTTATCAATTGCTTTCTGAAAGTCCAGGTACACTACATGCACTGGTTCTCCCTTGTCCATTTTCCTAGTTACATCCTCAAGAAATTCCAGAAGATTGGTCAAGCATGATTTCCCCTTTATGAATAAGTGACTCCAGCAGCTTCCCCACCACCGATGTCAGGCTAATCCAGGGGTGGGGAACCTGTGGCCTTCTAGGCCATTAAGTGCGGCCTTTTGAATGAATCCAAACTTTGTCAAACAAATCCTATTATTTTTATTAATATGTTTTTGTTCGTCTTTTATTATTTTAATTTTAATCTTTAAATGAACGTATTTAAAATACCAAAGGGTAAAAGAAGATTCAACAAAATTAGCGTTTTTTAGCATTCAAATTAGCATTTCAACCTCACCCAGTTGTTGTCTCAAAGGCTGATTGATTGAGCTCTCAGAAGATATAACCATATAACAATTACAGCACGGAAACAGGCCATCTCGGCCCTACAAGTCAGTGCCGAACAACTTTTTTCCCTTAGTCCCACCTACCTGCCATAACCCTCCATTCCCTTCTCATCCATATGCCTATCCAATTTATTTTTAAATGATACCAACGAACCTGCCGCCACCACTTCCACTGGAAGCTCATTCCACACCGCTACCACTCTCTGAGTAAAGAAGTTCCCCCTCATGTTACCCCTAAACTTATGTCCCTTAATTCTGAAGTCATGTCCTCTTGTTTGAATCTTCCCTATTCTCAAAGGGAAAAGCTTGATCACATCAACTCTGTCTATCCCTCTCATCATTTTAAAGACCTCTATCAAGTCCCCCCTTAACCTTCTGCGCTCCAGAGAATAAAGACCTAACTTATTCAACCTATCTCTGTAACTTAGTTGTTGAAACCCAGGCAACATTCTAGTAAATCTCCTCTGTACTCTCGCTATTTTGTTGACATCCTTCCTATAATTGGGCGACCAAAATTGTACACCATACTGCAGATTTGGTCTCACCAATGCCTTGTACAATTTTAACATTGCATCCCAGCTTCTATACTCAATGCTCTGATTTATAAAGGCTAGCATACCAAAAGCTTTCTTTACCACCCTATCTATATGAGATTCCACCTTCAAGGAACTATGCATGGTTATTCCCAGATCCCCCTGTTCAACTGTATTCTTCAATTCCCTACCATTTATCATGTACGTCCTATTTTGATTTGTCCTGCCAAGGTGTAACACCTCACATTTATCAGCATTAAACTCCATCTGCCATCTTTCAGCCCATTTTTCCAAATGGCCTAAATCACTCTGTAGACTTTGGAAATCCTCTTCATTATCCACAACACCCCCTATCTTGGTATCATCTGCATACTTACTAATCCAATTTACCACCCCTTCATCCAGATCATTGATGTACATGACAAACAACAAAGGACCCAACACAGATCCCTGAGGCACCCCACTAGTCACCTGCCTCCAACCCGACAAACAGCCATCCACCATTACCCTCTGGCTTCTCCCATTCAGCCACTGCTGAATCCATCTTGCTATTCCTGCATTGATACCAACAGTTTAACCTTCTTAACCAACCTTCCATGAGGAACCTTGTCAAAGGCCTTACTAAAGTCCATATAGACAACATCCACTGCTTTACCCTCGTCAATTTCCCTAGTAACCTCTTCAAAAAATTCAAGAAGATTAGTCAAACATGACCTTCCAGGCACAAATCCATGTTGACTGTTCCTAATCAGACCCTGTTTATCCAGATGCTTATATATATTACCTCTAAGTATCTTTTCCATTAATTTGCCCACCACTGAAGTCAAACTAACAGGTCTATAATTGCTAGGTTTACTCTTAGAACCCTTTTTAAACAATGGAACAACATGCGCAGTACGCCAATCCTCGGGGACTATTCCCGTTTCTAATGACATTTGAAATATTTCTGTCATAGCCCCGGCTATTTCTACACTAACTTCCCTCAATGTCCTAGGGAATATCCTGTCAGGACCTGGAGACTTATCCACTTTTATATTTTTCAAAAGTGTCAGTACTTCTTTTACTTTGAAACTCATAGTATCCATAACTACTCTACTCGTTTCCCTTACCTCACATAATTCAATATCCTTCTCCTTGGTGAATACCGAAGAAAATAAATTGTTCAATACCTCCCCCATCTCTTTTGGCTCTGCAGATAGCTGCCCACTCTGTTTCTCCAAAGGACCAATTTTATCCCTCGTTATCCTTTTGCTATTAATATAGCTGTAGAAACCCTTTGGATTTACTTTCACCTTACTTGGCAAAGCAACCTCATATCTTCTTTTAGCTTTTCTAATTTCTTTCTTAAGATTCTTTTTACATTCCTTATACTCCACAAGCACCTCATTTACTTCATGCTGCCTATAATTATTGTAGATCTCCCTCTTTTTCCGAACAAGATGTCCAATTTCCCTTGAAAACCAGGGCTCTTTCCAATTTTTACTTTCCTTTCAACCGAACAGGAACATAAAGATTCTGTACTCTTAAAATTTCCCCTTTAAATGTCCACCATTTCTCTTCTACATCTTTCCCATAAAACAAAATGTCCCAGACCACTCCTTTTAAATCATCTCGCATCTCATCAAAGTTAGTCTTTCTCCAATCAAAAATCTCAACCCTAGGTCCAGTTCTGACCTTCTCCATAATTATATTGAAACTAATATTTTAAAGTCATTTAAATGACATTTTAAAGTCCTTATTTGAATGCTGAAAGATCCGATTGAAATATGGAAAAATGCAATAGAATACCCACGTCTTCGGCAACATGCACGAAAAATGCTTTCTTGCTTTTCAACCACTTATCGCTGCGAATCTACGTTCTTCTATCTAACCCAAATCAAGACGCCCTTAACAAATGACGGATACTCATCTAGAAGATCAGCTGAAACTGCGCACCTCCATGTTACAACCAAATATTCAAATGCTTTCCCACAAAAAGCAGTCACAACAAAGTCTTTGAAAGGTTAGTTAACTTTAGAATATTACATTTTTTTCATTTTCTTGAAGTTAGTACATAGTAGTTAGATTTTTACAAAATAAAGTACATTTTGAACTATATCTAATTGAAGTTTCATGGATGCGGCTTTATTAGATTACAGCTAACTTAATGCGGCATTCCAACATGAAAAGGTTCCCCACCCCTGGGCTAACGTCTCTAATTCCCTGTTTTCTCTCTCCCACCTTTCTTAAAAAGTGGCATAACATTAGCTACCCTCCAATCCACAGGAACTGGTCCTGAATCGATAGAACATTGGAAAATGATCACCAATGCGTCCAAGATTTCTAGAGCCACTTCCTTAAATACCCTGGGATGCAGACCATCAGGCTCTGGGGATTTATCAGCCTTCAGTCCCATCAGTCTACCCAACACCATTTTCTGCCTAATGTGGATTCCCTTCAGTTCCTCTATCACCATAGATCCTCTGGCCACTGGTACATCTGGAAGATTGTGTGTGTCCTCCTTAGTGAAGACGGATCCAAAGTCCCTTAATTAAGGGACAGAAGCTTAGGGGTAACATGAGGGGGAACGTCTTTACTCAGAGAGTGGTAGTGGTGTGGAATGAGCTTCCAGTGGAAGTGGTGGCGGCAGGTTCGTTGGTATCATTTAAAAATAAATTGGATAGGCATATGGATGAGAAGGGAATGGAGGGTTATGGTATGAGTGCAGGCAGGTGGGACTAAGGGAAAAAAGTTGTTCGGCACGGACTTGTAGGGCCGAGATGGCCTGTTTCCGTGCTGTAATTGTTATATGGTTATATCTGTTCAGCTCATCTGCCATTTCCTTGTTCCCCATAATAAATTCATATTTTTCAGTCTTCAAGAGTCCAACTTTGGTCTTAACTATTGTTTTTCCTCTTCACATACGTAAAGAAGGAACAGCCGATGCCGGTTTACAAAGTTTGACACAATCTCCTGGAGTAATTTGCACGTCTGGAGAGCATAGACAGGCAACATTCTAGGTCAGGACCCTTCTTCAGACTGAGTGGAGAGGGTGGGGGGGAGGAAGCTGGAAAAGAGAGATGGGGCTGGACAAAGCCTGGGAAGTGATAGGTGAACACAAAATGTTGGAGTAACTCAGCGGGATAGGCAGCATCTCTAGAGAGAAGGAATGGGTGACGTTTCAGGTTAAGACCCTTCTTCAGAAGTGATAGGTGGATATAGGTGAGGGAGACACAAGAAACTGCAGATGCTAGAATCTTGCATAGAACACAATTTAGTTAGATGCACAGAATCTCTTGCCCAGAGTGGGGGAATCGAGGACCAGAGGACATGGGTTCAAGGTGAAGGGGAAAAGATTTAAAGGGAAACTGGGGATAACTTGTTCACACAGAGGGTGGTGGGTGTATGGAACAAACTGTCAAAGGTGGTAGTTGAGGCTGTGACTATCCCAAGAAATAATCTACCGAGCCGAGTCATTACCTGCCATTCTGAAAGGGACCCGTTAATAGCTACTTTTTATTTCCTGTCTGCCAACCAATTTTCTATCCATGTCAGCACTCTACCCCCAATACGTTGTACCCTAAATTTGCTCATTAATTTCCTATGTGGGACCTTATCAATTGCTTTCTGAAAGTCCAGGTACACTACATGCACTGGTTCTCCCTTGTCCATTTTCCTAGTTACATCCTCAAGAAATTCCAGAAGATTGGTCAAGCATGATTTCCCCTTTATGAATAAGTGACTCCAGCAGCTTCCCCACCACCGATGTCAGGCTAATCCAGGGGTGGGGAACCTGTGGCCTTCTAGGCCATTAAGTGCGGCCTTTTGAATGAATCCAAACTTTGTAAAACAAATCCTATTATTTTTATTAATATGTTTTTGTTCGTCTTTTATTATTTTAATTTTAATCTTTAAATGAACGTATTTAAAATACCAAAGGGTAAAAGAAGATTCAACAAAATTAGCGTTTTTTAGCATTCAAATTAGCATTTCAACCTCACCCAGTTGTTGTCTCAAAGGCTGATTGATTGAGCTCTCAGAAGATATAACCATATAACAATTACAGCACGGAAACAGGCCATCTCGGCCCTACAAGTCAGTGCCGAACAACTTTTTTCCCTTAGCCCCACCTACCTGCCATAACCCTCCATACCCTTCTCATCCATATGCCTATCCAATTTATTTTTAAATGATACCAACGAACCTGCCGCCACCACTTCCACTGGAAGCTCATTCCACACCGCTACCACTCTCTGAGTAAAGAAGTTCCCCCTCATGTTACCCCTAAACTTATGTCCCTTAATTCTGAAGTCATATCCTCTTGTTTGAATCTTCCCTATTCTCAAAGGGAAAAGCTTGATCACATCAACTCTGTCTATCCCTCTCATCATTTTAAAGACCTCTATCAAATCCCCCCTTAACCTTCTGCGCTCCAGAGAATAAAGACCTAACTTATTCAACCTATCTCTGTAACTTAGTTGTTGAAACCCAGGCAACATTCTAGTAAATCTCCTCTGTACTCTCGCTATTTTGTTGACATCCTTCCTATAATTGGGCGACCAAAATTGTACACCATACTGCAGATTTGGTCTCACCAATGCCTTGTACAATTTTAACATTACATCCCAGCTTCTATACTCAATGCTCTGATTTATAAAGGCTAGCATACCAAAAGCTTTCTTTACCACCCTATCTATATGAGATTCCACCTTCAAGGAACTATGCATGGTTATTCCCAGATCCCCCTGTTCAACTGTATTCTTCAATTCCCTACCATTTATCATGTACGTCCTATTTTGATTTGTCCTGCCAAGGTGTAACACCTCACATTTATCAGCATTAAACTCCATCTGCCATCTTTCAGCCCATTTTTCCAAATGGCCTAAATCACTCTGTAGACTTTGGAAATCCTCTTCATTATCCACAACACCCCCTATCTTGGTATCATCTGCATACTTACTAATCCAATTTACCACCCCTTCATCCAGATCATTGATGTACATGACAAACAACAAAGGACCCAACACAGATCCCTGAGGCACCCCACTAGTCACCTGCCTCCAACCCGACAAACAGCCATCCACCATTACCCTCTGGCTTCTCCCATTCAGCCACTGCTGAATCCATCTTGCTATTCCTGCATTGATACCCAACAGTTTAACCTTCTTAACCAACCTTCCATGAGGAACCTTGTCAAAGGCCTTACTAAAGTCCATATAGACAACATCCACTGCTTTACCCTCGTCAATTTCTCTAGTAACCTCTTCAAAAAATTCAAGAAGATTAGTCAAACATGACCTTCCAGGCACAAATCCATGTTGACTGTTCCTAATCAGACCCTGTTTATCCAGATGCTTATATATATTACCTCTAAGTATCTTTTCCATTAATTTGCCCACCACTGAAGTCAAACTAACAGGTCTATAATTGCTAGGTTTACTCTTAGAACCCTTTTTAAACAATGGAACAACATGCGCAGTACGCCAATCCTCGGGGACTATTCCCGTTTCTAATGACATTTGAAATATTTCTGTCATAGCCCCGGCTATTTCTACACTAACTTCCCTCAATGTCCTAGGGAATATCCTGTCAGGACCTGGAGACTTATCCACTTTTATATTTTTCAAAAGTGTCAGTACTTCTTTTACTTTGAAACTCATAGTATCCATAACTACTCTACTCGTTTCCCTTACCTCACATAATTCAATATCCTTCTCCTTGGTGAATACCGAAGAAAATAAATTGTTCAATACCTCCCCCATCTCTTTTGGCTCTGCAGATAGCTGCCCACTCTGTTTCTCCAAAGGACCAATTTTATCCCTCGTTATCCTTTTGCTATTAATATAGCTGTAGAAACCCTTTGGATTTACTTTCACCTTACTTGGCAAAGCAACCTCATATCTTCTTTTAGCTTTTCTAATTTCTTTCTTAAGATTCTTTTTACATTCCTTATACTCCACAAGCACCTCATTTACTTCATGCTGCCTATAATTATTGTAGATCTCCCTCTTTTTCCGAACAAGATGTCCAATTTCCCTTGAAAACCAGGGCTCTTTCCAATTTTTACTTTCCTTTCAACCGAACAGGAACATAAAGATTCTGTACTCTTAAAATTTCCCCTTTAAATGTCCACCATTTCTCTTCTACATCTTTCCCATAAAACAAAATGTCCCAGACCACTCCTTTTAAATCATCTCGCATCTCATCAAAGTTAGTCTTTCTCCAATCAAAAATCTCAACCCTAGGTCCAGTTCTGACCTTCTCCATAATTATATTGAAACTAATATTTTAAAGTCATTTAAATGACATTTTAAAGTCCTTATTTGAATGCTGAAAGATCCGATTGAAATATGGAAAAATGCAATAGAATACCCACGTCTTCGGCAACATGCACGAAAAATGCTTTCTTGCTTTTCAACCACTTATCGCTGCGAATCTAGCGTAGGTATTAACGGATAGGCATATGGATGAGAAGGGAATGGAGGGTTATGGTATGAGTGCAGGCAGGTGGGACTAAGGGAAAAAAGTTGTTCGGCACGGACTTGTAGGGCCGAGATGGCCTGTTTCCGTGCTGTAATTGTTATATGGTTATATCTGTTCAGCTCATCTGCCATTTCCTTGTTCCCCATAATAAATTCATATTTTTCAGTCTTCAAGAGTCCAACTTTGGTCTTAACTATTGTTTTTCCTCTTCACATACGTAAAGAAGGAACAGCCGATGCCGGTTTACAAAGTTTGACACAATCTCCTGGAGTAATTTGCACGTCTGGAGAGCATAGACAACATTCTAGGTCAGGACCCTTCTTCAGACTGAGTGGAGAGGGTGGGGGGGGGGGGGAGGAAGCTGGAAAAGAGAGATGGGGCTGGACAAAGCCTGGGAAGTGATAGGTGAACACAAAATGTTGGAGTAACTCAGCGGGATAGGCAGCATCTCTAGAGAGAAGGAATGGGTGACGTTTCAGGTTAAGACCCTTCTTCAGAAGTGATAGGTGGATATAGGTGAGGGAGACACAAGAAACTGCAGATGCTAGAATCTTGCATAGAACACAATTTAGTTAGATGCACAGAATCTCTTGCCCAGAGTGGGGGAATCGAGGACCAGAGGACATGGGTTCAAGGTGAAGGGGAAAAGATTTAAAGGGAAACTGGGGATAACTTGTTCACACAGAGGGTGGTGGGTGTATGGAACAAACTGTCAAAGGTGGTAGTTGAGGCTGTGACTATCCCAATAAATAATTACAGGGATAGGACAAGTTTGGAGGGATATGGACCAAACACAAACAGGTGGGACTAGTGTAGCTGGGACATGTTGGTCGGTGTGGGAAAGTTGGGCCGAAGGGCCTGTTTCCACACTCTATCACTCTATGACTAACACAAAGTGCTGGAGTAACTCAGCGGGTCAAGCAGCATCTCTGGAGAACATGGATAGGTGACATTTCAGAGTGCTGGAGTAACTCAGCAGGACAGGCAGGTAGTGCAGGAGTCTCCTGCGGTCATCTCCCTCCTAAACAGATATACCATTTTGGATACTGTTGGGGGAGATGGCTCATCAGGGGAAGGCAGCAGCAGCCAAGTTTATGGCACCATGGGTGGCTCTGCGGCACAGGAGGGGAGGAAAAAGAGTGGAAGGGCTATAGTAATAGGGGATTCAATTGTAAGGAGAATAGATAGGCATTTCTGCGGCAGCAAAAGAGACTCCAGGATGGTATGTTGCCTCCCTGGTGCAAGGGTCAGGGATGTCTCTGAGCCGCTGCAGAACATTCTGGAGAGGGAGGGTGAACAGCCAGTTGTCGTGGTGCACATTGGCACCAACGACATAGGTAAAAAACGGGCTGAGGTCCAACAAGGTGAATTTAGGAAGCTTGGGGATAAACTTAAAAGTCTCTGGATTACTACCAGTGTCACGTGCTAGTCAGACTAGAAACAGGAAGATATTTCAGATGAATACGTGGCTTGTAAAATGGTGCAAGGGGGAGGGATTCAAATGTCTAGGGCATTGGAACCAGTTCTGGGGGAGGTAGGACCAGTACAATCAGGACGGTCTGCACCTGGGCTGGAATGGAACCAATGTCATTGGGGGAGTGTTTGCTAGTGCTGTCGGGGAGGATTTAAACTAATGTGGCAGGGGGATGGGAGCATGAGCAGAGAGACAGAGGGGTGTAAAATGAGGGTAGAAGCAATAGGTGGCAAGGTGAAAAGTAAAAGTGGCAGGCAGACAAATCCAGGGCAAAAATCAAAAAGGGCCACTTTTCAACATAATTGTATAAGAGTGTTGTAAAAACAAGCCTGATGTATTTGTTGCATTTAACATTTTTGTGGGGTTCTGCAAGATTAGTGCAAAGCGATTTAATGCATTGAACTTCCAAGCGGGGGTGGGGTTGCAATATTAATTGAATGCAACGCATTTGCTGCATTTAACTTTGCGGAGGGTGCAACGTTATTCCAACGTGATGCATTCATTGCATTTAACATTTGAGCTGTGTAGGTGGTTATGCATGCAACCAAATATGTAGCTGCCTCATTACCATTTGACACTCCCACCTTAGGTAGTATAACTGTAGTATCTGCATGCACCCTCCCTCTCTTGGTTCCAGTACGTGTGTAGACCAGTTGTGGTCAGTGCTGGGACGTGTGGATGTAGTGTCTTAATAAAGACTTAGTGAAGGATTAAAGACCACGTCTAAATACATCTACATGGTGTCAGAAGCGTTTAATCTGCGCCTCTCGTATATCGGGTTTTATTTTGCTTTTTGAGTGTGTGTGTAGTGATGGCTTCGTCTTGTCGCAAGCCTTCCCCGTTAGTCTTTGACGCCGACATCGCGGAGCGATGGGACACGTTCGTCCTGGACTACAACCATTATGTGAATATTGCACACCGCAATGACCCTGCTGCTGTCAAAGCATCGCTGCTATTGAACCTTGCTGGGCCTGATGCCATGAGGCGGGCTAAGTCGTTCGTGTACAGTCCAGCGGTCCTGGGCGAAGATGACCAGATTGCTGAGCCAGCCGAGTCTCCTGACGACCCGGTGTGTCTGTTGAGGAAGTTCACTGAAATTTGTGACCTTCCCTCGAACCGCATTTTGGAGCGGGCTCGGTTTCTTTCTCGCAAGCAACAGCCTGAGGAACCTGTGGAATGTTTCATTGCCGACCTCCGCTATCTAGCTCAGCGCTGTCGTTTTGGTAAGTTGTGTGACCAGCTCACGCGGGACATGTTAGTTACTGGCATTTTAGACCAGGAGTTGCGGGCTGATTTATTACGGAAGCCTGACCTCACGTTGAACGAAGCTGTGCATGCTTGTCGCATTGCTGAGGTTGTTACTCGGTTTTGTGGGGAGAGAGGATCTGGGAACCGTGCCGTTAGCGTGGCTGCTCTGTCTGTGCCGCGGCGGCCACCGAACAGTTTTAAACCACAGTCTCGCCCAGCTCCTGCCCCTCGCCCTCAGAGTGCCAGGAAGTGCCCCAATTGTGGGTATGGACATTTGCCACAGTCTCTGTGCCCTGCTTATGGAAAAGCCTGCAACTATTGCAGAAAACAGAACCACTTTGCAGCGGTCTGTCGTTCCCATGGGAACGTTGCTCAGCCTCCTCGCCAGGTGTTCAACAATCTCCAGAGGATCGAAAGTGTCCTTGATTCTCAGTACACCGAGGAGTCAGCCCCCGAGTCAGACTCCAGCATCTATATGGGGGATGCCAGTGTTTACGCTCTGCTGCACAAACAGACTCGACTCCACGACCCATCGATGCTTGTTACTGTTAATGACAAGACCTTCACTGCGAAGTTGGACACTGGTGCCAAGGTCAGCGTAATATCAACATCACTCTTCCACCAGATAAGGTCTAATGAGAGTTTGACTACAGACCGCTCTGTGCTCCGAGCGTACGGAGGGGAGGAGCTGACACCTGTGGGGAGGGTAACTTTCCACTGCAAGCTGCAGAAAACATCTCGTGACCTGTCTTTTTTTGTGTTGGATTGTGATTGTGTGCCTCTGCTGAGCAATCGAGCATGCCAGGATCTGGGTCTGGTTGCTTTCGACAGTACAGTCCATGAGGTGAGCGCGGTGCTGGACCCTGTCTCTGAATACCCTGATCTCTTCGATGATCAGCTCGGTAAGCTGCCGCTTGTATATAAAATTACTACTGACTCCTCCATAACTCCTGTGTGCCGTCCGCCTCATAGGGTCTCTTTCGCGATGAAAGACAAAGTTAAAGCAATGCTGGACAACATGGTAAACTTGGGGGTGCTAGAAGCTATCAGTAAGCCCACGAGCTGGGTGTCTACGATGGTTGCCACTATAAAAAATAGGAAGAATGAGATACGGGTCTGCATCAACCCGAAGGACTTGAACACTGCCATTAAGCGGCCCCACTACCCTATGCGGACTGTCGAGGATGTTGCCGCCCAGGTTGGTCAAGCCACCGTATTCTCAGTTCTCGATGCTAGGAGTTCCTTTTGGCAGGTTCCACTGCACAGGGAGTCAACTGATTTGACAGCTTTTGCAACGCCATTTGGGAGGTACAAGTTTTTAAGAATGCCTTTTGGGATAAGCTCGGCGAGCGAAGTCTTCCAGCGCTCCATGGAGCAATTGTTTGCTGGGCTGCCATGTTCCATCATTGTCGATGATATCCTCGTTTATGGTCGGGATGTCACGGAACACGACCGAAATCTCCGACGGGTCCTCGACCGGGCTCGCCAGATAAACCTCAAGCTGAACCCGTCCAAGTGTAGGTTCCGGTTGTCTGAAGTGTCGTATGTCGGCCACATCTTTACCTCTCGTGGCCTGAAGCCTGACCCTACAAAAACTGCTGCCATCTCCGAGTTCCCTGCACCTGTTGATGTCGCTGGCCTGCAGCGGTTTCTCGGTATGGTAAATTATCTGGGTAAATTTGTTCCGTGTCTAAGTGAACTCAGTGCGCCGCTGCGCCTCCTGACAAAGAAAGATGTTGCCTGGTCGTGGAGTCCGCAGCACCAACGGTCGTTTGACACTTTGAAAATAATGCTGGTCAGCACTCCGGTTCTCCGGTTTTTCGATCTCCGACTACCAATTGTGGTGACCTGCGATGCCTCCCGTTTTGGTCTCGGTGCAGCCTGCATGCAACTATATGATGGAGATTCTCTGCAGCCGGTCTCGTTTGCCTCTCGTACCATGACGGACACTGAGCAAAGGTATGCCCAAATTGAGAAGGAGCTCCTTGCTGTGGTGTTTGCGTGCTCTAAGTTCCAGGACTTTCTCTTTGGGGTTCGGTTCACGGTGGAAACAGACCACCAGCCGCTGGTTACGATATTAAACAAACCTATTCATGCTGCCCCGGCCCGTCTGCAGCGGATGATGCTACAGCTACAGCGGTTCGATTTCAACATTGTGTATAGGAGGGGTACCGAGATGCATGTTGCCGATGCTCTGTCGAGGGCACCTCGGTCCTCCTGTGCCCAACATCCATACGAGCAGGAGGACCTGCACTTCCTGAATGTGAATTTTGTTCCTTCAGAGCAGCTGCGGTGCCTGCTCGAGCACACTGCTGCCGACCCTGACTTGCAACAGCTGTCTGCTGTCATTCTGCGCGGGTGGCCCCGCAAGCCTACCTCTCTGCCTGCTGGCGTGCGCCCCTTCTTCCTGGTTCGGGATGAGCTTGTGGTTCGGGAGGGTATCGTCGTGAAAGGTCACAAGGTGGTGATCCCTGCCTCACTCTATGATGCTTACTACTCTGCTGCTCATTTGGGGCATCCGGGCGCTGACGCTACCGTTGCTCATGCTCAAGGGCAGTACTATTGGCCTGCCATGGCCAAGTATATCAAGGCTCGAGTGGCGGCGTGCTCCGAGTGCAACTCCATGGCCCCTCACCAGCAGCGGCAGCCCCTGTTGCAGCAGCCGGCCCCCGACATGCCCTGGTCTTCACTGGCTGCAGATATTTTTGAGTGGCGTGGGAAGCACTACTTGGTGTTGGTGGACTCGTATTCATCCTGGTTTGAAGTGGACCTTCTTCCCACCATCACATCGGAGATGGTCATCGGCAAGCTGCGACGTCATTTTGCTGTCTTTGGTTCCCCGGTCAAGCTCCAGACTGACAACGGCCGTCAATTTACTAGCGTCGAATTTGCTGCCTTCGCTACGAAATGGAACTTTACTCACTTTACTAGCAGCCCTGAATTCCCTCAGAGTAACGGACTGGCTGAACGTGCTGTGCGCAGCGCGAAGACGTTGCTAGAGCAGTCTCGCTTGTCAAACTGCGATTTTTATCAGGGACTGCTAAATTTGCGAAATGTGTCTAGAGACGGTGTTTTGGGTTCACCTGCTCAGCGGCTCATGTCCCGTGTCCTCCGGCCGCCAATGCCGATCGCTCAGCAGTCGCTTGTGCCGGTGGTACGCCAACCTGATACGGTCCACCGCCGTATTTCTCAACGCCACGAAATCCAGCGCCGGTCCCACGACAAGTCTTGCCGCCCCCTACCCCCCCCCCCCCCCCTCACGACGGGTCAGGTTGTCCGTTTGCAGTCACCTACCGGGTTTTCCAAGCTTGCCACTGTAGTAGGAGTGGCGGACTCACCCCGTTCCTATTTAATAGACTACGAGGGCACTGTGTACCGTCGCAGTCGCCAACATCTGTTAGCTGTCCGGGAGCCTGCGCCCCCGCTTCCATTCCCGGAGCCTCCCTCTCCGTGGCTCGACTCTCCTCCTCGGATTGTGCCGCCTAGTCCTGTTGTTGTCCGTGCCCCTACCGTGCCTCTAACGGTGCCTCCGAGTTTTGCCTCCCCGGCTGGCACGTCTCCTCCACGTCTTTCTCCTACTGATTCTTCTTCTTCTTATCCGCCTCGGCAGTCGCCATCTAGCAGTCCACCGGTTTCTGGCCAGTCTCCTGTTTTTCTGTCTGATCCGCAGTCCCCACGTAGTTCTCCGCCTCTGCCTTTCTCTTTGGGGGAGGGGAGTGAGGGTGAGGGCGCTGTACGGACCCGCTCAGGTAGAGTTGTCCGGCCCCCTGATCGGTATGGCGACTTTGCTTAATATTGTGCTGTTTGATTAAATGATGCTGTTACTATGTTGCAGGCTTGTATAATTACCCTGCTGCTGTTTATTCTACGGGAAAGGATGTAGGTGGTTATGCATGCAACCAAATATGTAGCTGCCTCATTACCATTTGACACTCCCACCTTAGGTAGTATAACTGTAGTAACCGCATGCACCCTCCCTCTCTTGGTTCCAGTACGTGTGTAGACCAGTGTGGTCAGTGCTGGGACGTGTGGATGTAGTGTCTTAATAAAGACTTAGTGAAGGATTAAAGACCACGTCTAAATACATCTACAGACTTGGTTTATACTCTCTAGAATTTAGAAGATTGAGAGGGGATCTTATAGAAACTTATAAAATTCTTAAGGGGTTGGACAGGCTAGATGCAGGAAGATTGCTCCCGATGTTGGGGAAGTCCAGGACAAGGGGTCACAGCTTAAGGATAAGGGGGAAATCCTTTAAAACCGAGATGAGAAGAACTTTTTCCACACAGAGAGTGGTGAATCTCTGGAACTCTCTGCCACAGAGGGTAGTCGAGGCCAGTTCATTGGCTATATTTAAGAGGGAGTTAGATGTGGCCCTTGTGGCTAAAGGGATCAGAGGGTATGGAGAGAAGGCAGGTACGGGATACTGAGTTGGATAATCAGCCATGATCATATTGAATGGCGGTGCAGGCTCGAAGGGCCGAATGGCCTACTCCTGCACCTAATTTCTATGTTTCTATGTTTCTAACACAGCAGAATACAGCACGGGAACAGGCCATTCAGGCCAATGATGGCTGTGTTGAAATTGATGTGAAATTAATCCAATTCCTTTTGGCCTCACATGGACTGTATCCCACTAGGAATGGACGCGTCCAGTCCAACCTGCATTTCTTCCTGTTCAGCATTTGGAAGCTATTATGTTATTTCATCTACATTCTTACCCCCTGAGCCCACATTCACTAATTGACCAGATAACTTTCTACAGATTATTTCTATACCTACCCCAGTTTTACCCGATCAAAGACATTCATCGATTGTACATTTCCTGCAGCTCATCCCACCTTTCACTACACATTATCTCGGCTTTGCTTCCCACAGATGCGTAAATAACCGACCTGCTGAATATTTTTTTAATACCGTAGATTTTAGTAAATGTACTTTTGTTTATTTTATTTGTCAGTTGAATGATAAGCAAACAATTTAATGTCTTAGCAGGTCAGACAGCATCTCTAAATACTGAGTTATTTTGTGCAGCACATTGTGTGTTCTTTGGTAAACCAGCATCTGCAGTTCCTTGTGGTTGTGCATAATGCCCTTTGTGGTTTAATGAACTGAGCTAAATGTGACCAATGAAACTGATGACACTTGAGAAGTATTATATTTTCTGATTCAGGTTTACAAGTTTACTGCTCCCTGACAATTGTGCTAAGATGCATGTGTAGGAAGAACAGCTGGCTCAGAATGGACCATTCTCAGAAATCCCCAGGTCACAGGTTTTATTCCTGATACAAGATCTACAGGACGCAAACTGATCAGAGATCAGTGCCTCCATTGCACTATTCAGTGCGAGGTGAGCGGACTGTGTCAAAGTTCGTTTCTTCAAAAGCAGATAGCAACAAAAACTGTTAAAGGTAAACCATGGCAATCTTTATTTGATTCGTCAGACAGGAGTGGAAAGATCTACAATGAGCACAAACGTTGCTCAGTGCTTCTCGGGCTCCCACTCACAGAACAAAGGAAAGTTAGCACTATACATTTTTCTTATCAGTAAAACACTCCTATCAAGTCTGAATATCGCATGACTGAAACATTCTGCAGCCTTTCAGAATATAGGAAAAGCTGGGTCCAAATCAAGCTCATCCAATAACAAGTTATTACTTATCTATGGAGCGTCAGCTATCTTTCAATCTTGTCTTCTTTATGGCCTTTAAAGAAGCACATGTTATTACTGCAGGATCCCATCTTAATGTCTTTATTGAAAAGACAACCTGTCCTCCATATTGTGCCCCATATAATTTACAAAGTCATTCAGACTTGGCACCGAGCCATTCTTTTGTTCTACTAGACCATGCTTTTGTAGAAGAACTACTCCATTTTAGATTTGACTATTAGCTCTTCCCCCTAATGCCGTCAGTTCTGTGACAGGAAACAGAAGTCACCGTGTTCCTTCCACTTACCCCGTGTTCTTGGCCACTGAAACATCCCTGCCATCTCATCATGAAGCCGAGGCTTTCAACCCTTTCTTCAATCGCCTGTTTCAGTCTCTCCCGATAGAATGTTGTCAGCTGGAACAATTGGTACTCGCTCCACTGTGTCAGGAGCACAGAGAATGTAGGCGTTAGATCTGTGTGTACAAAGAGAGAAACTAAACACCATCTGAATCAGTCCCCTTGGCTCCAGCTACAACAGCAACCCTCATCCTGCCTGTTCCTGCCCCCTAATTAGAATGATCAATGATAATCGGAATAAGACAATGTGCTGGAGGAACTCAGTGGGTCAACCACCATCTCTGGAGAATATGGATAGGTGACGTTTCAAGTCTGGACCTTTCTTCAGGATGATTGTGGTGGCCGTGAGTGGGGAGAAATGTGGACAAGAGGAGACAGTTCAAAGACTGGTAAGTAAGGTGGATACAGGTGAGGGGAGTTTTTCATAGGCTGATAATTGGAGATAGACCAGAGATGAAAAGACAGATGTGAAACAAGCATTGCAAATTGTGAAACGTGATGAATTAATCTATGTGGAAAGGGAAGGGAGAAGGGAGAAATCTGCGCGAGTAGTAAAAATGGTTAGTAACCGGAAAAAGCGTTCAGCAAAACAGTCGACGAGTCTGTGCTTTGTCTCGCCAATTCCCGACCATTGTAACTCTCTTCCCATAGCAACCCCTCTGTCCTTGGACACATGCTCACTGGAGGAACAGCATCTCAAATTCCGCTTGGCTAGCCTACAATCCAATGGTATGAACAGTGAATTCTCCAATTTTTAGTAACAATACAAACCGCACACCCGCATTATCCCCCCCCCCATAGAGTATAGGAGCAGGGAAGTTCTACTGCAGTTGTACAAGGTCTTGGTGAGACCACACCTGGACTATTGCGTACAGTTTTGGTCTCCTAATCTGAGGAAAGACATTCTTGTACAGAGAAGGTTCACCAGACTGATTCCTGGGATGGCAGGACTTTCATATGAAGAAAGGCTGGATAGACTCGGCTTGTAAACGCTAGAATTTAAAAGATTGATGGAGGATCTTATAGAAACGTACAAAATTCTTAAGGGGTTGGACAGGCTAGATGCAGGAAGCTTATTCCCGATGTTGGGGAAGTCCAGAACAAGGGATCACAGTTTAAGGATAAGAGGGAAGTCCTTTAGGACCGAGATGAGAAAATCATTTTTTACACAGAGAGTGGTGAATCTGTGGAATTCTCTGCCACAGAAGGTAGTTGAGGCCAGTTCAGTGACTATATTTAAGAGGGAGTTAGATGTGGCCCTTGTGGCTAAAGGGATCAGGGGGTATGGAGAGAAGGCAGGTACAGAATACTGAGTTGGATGATCATATTGAATGGCGGTGCAGGCTCGAAGGGCCGAATGGCCTACTCCTGCAACTATTTTCTATGTTTCTACGTCTATGTTTATTTTGCCAGGCGGGTGTGGTAAAACTCTTTACAGTATGCAGATTACAGACTATACAGAGATCTCATCCCCACACAAAGAGGCAGTGATCTAATTACATATATATATACTCCAATAACCAACGATTCAGCAATACCTTATCTACAGATCATAGTACAGCCTCTTGCTTCTTAAGATTGACAGCTTCTGACAGAGGAAGGGTAAGCCATATATGGTTATTTGAGAAGGCTATATTTCTGCAGAACAAGCATTTTGTTTTTTTCTACTTATCAAGTTGGTGGAAGTTGTGATGGTATTTCAGTCACAGTCACAGAGGCCGATGTCAGGAAATCCTTCAGAGGGGTGAACCCTCGGAAAGCGCCTGGACCTGATGGTATACCCGGTCGTGTTCTAAAAACCTGTGCGGACCAACTGGCTGGAGTTTTTATGGACATTTTCAACCTCTCACTTCTGAGGTCTGAGGTTCCCACCTGCTTTAAAAGGGCATCAATTATACCGGTGCCCAAGAAGAGCAAGGTGACGTGCCTCAATGACTATCGACCAGTGGCACTAACGTCGGTGGTGATGAAGTGCTTTGAGAGGTTGATCATGGAGCAAATCAACTCCTACCTCGACAAAAACCTGGACCCACTGCAGTTCGCTTACCGCCACAACAGATCAACGGTGGATGCGATCTCGCTGGCCCTCCACTCCATCCTGGACAATTTGGACAACAAAAACTCATATGTCAGGCTGTTATTCATTGACTACAGCTCGGCATTTAATACCATCATCCCCTCCAAGCTGGTTACCAAACTCGCAGAACTGTGTCTCTGCAGTTGGATCCTCGACCTCCTCATTCAGACCACAGAGTGTTCGAATTGGTAGAAAGGTGTCAGCCTCGATAACAATCAGCACTGGAGCACCTCAAGGCTGCGTGCTCAGCCCCCTGCTGTACTCACTCTATACTCATGACTGTGTAGCCAGACACAGTGCGAACACCATCGTCAAGTTCGCTGACGACACCACTGTTGTGGGACGTTATCACTGTTGGGGACGAGTCAGAGTATAGAAGAGAGATCGAGCGAGTGACCAAATGGTGCCAGCACAATAACCTGGCCCTCAACACCAGCAAAACCAAGGAACTGATTGTGGACTTTGGAAGGGGTAGGATGGGGACCCAGTCCCCTTTATATCAACGGGTCGATGGTTGAAAGGGTCAAGAGCTTCAAATTCCTGGGCGTGCACATCTCTGAAGATCTCTCCTGGTCCTGGACTCTCTCGAACGTCTACAGGTGCACAGTAGACAACATGCTGACCGGTTGCATCGTGGCTTGGTTCGGCAACTTGAGCGCCCTGGAGAGGAAGAGACTACAAAAAGTAGTAAACACTGCCCAGTCCATCATCGGCTCTGACCTCCCGACCATCGAGGGGATCTATCGAAGTCGCTGCCTCAAAAAGGCTGGCAGCATCATCAAAAACCCACACCATCCTGGCCACACACTCATCTCCCCACTACCTTCAGGTAGAAGGTACAGGAGCCTGAAGACGGCAACATCCAGGTTCAGGAATAGCTGCTTCCTCACAGCCATCAGGCTATTAAACTCAACTCAAACAAAACTCTTGAGCATTAATAGCCCATTATCTGTTTATTTATTCATGTGTATATATATTGATATAATGGTATATGGACACACTGATCTGTTCTGTATTCATGCCGTCTATATTCTGTTGTGCTGAAGCAAAGCAAGAATTTCATCGTCCTATCTGGGACGCATGACAATAAACTCTTGATCTAATCTTGACTTGATCTTGGACTGGATCCCTCTGTTCCATGACTGTGTCAGTCTAAACAGCGTCTCCCCCACCTCCTCATGCAGGACCTTCCAGGAACTGACCAAAGTCTGCGTAAAAACTTGTCCAGACTGTCCCCTTTAAACATTCCTCGCTCCAGTCAGAGACATCCCCACCCTGGGAACAAGACTGACCATATCTATGCCCCTTATATTCTATACTTCTGTTTGGCCTCCACTCAGCCTTCATTACTCAGATAAAACAATCCAGTCTTTGTCTGCCTTAACTCAGACCATATTTCTAACTGATGTGTATTCTAGTGGATCTTTTGACAGCTTTCCTCGTGATCCACAATTCTGCAAAGTGTTCTATTGTTACTTATTAACTCGACCACCTACGTTTTTGTCCAAATCTTGGACATGTTTAGAAATTGCAGAGGTTCCAGAACTGATCCTTGCAGAATACTACTTGTCACGAACCTCGTCAGAATCACACTCCTCCTCCACTTCTCCTCTCTCCTGTTTCCCCTCGCTCTAAGCCCTTTGTTTTTTTCTCTTCCCAGCTCCTACAGTCTTCACCATCCACTCCCCTCCCATTTCACTCACCTGCCCCTTGGATGAGACTCAATGATTCCTTGTTTGATGAATCTCGGCCGTGATGGATTTCGCCACTTGGGTCAGTTCCAGGGAGGTGAATCACGTCTCCTATTCCTCTCCAACTGGACTGACCTTTTTCCCTTTCCTCTTCAGCGGGTTCACATCCCATCAAGGGTCCGCTCTCAATCCCACTCTGCTTTTCGGTCATTGTTCCGGTGTTCTCACCATCGTTCTTTAATGAGGAGCCTGGCCTAAATGCTTTGAAAATCTTGCCCACTCGAGTTAATTTCCTACCTGAAAAAAAAACATTAATTGTAGGTTGTAGAGAAATTTCTAATTTGAGAAAATCACAGGTTTGGAATAGCTGGCAGCAATCCGAGTTGACATTCTGAGGCAGGGGTGGGGAACCTTTTCATGTTGGAATGCCGCTTTAAGTTAGCTGTAACCTAATAAGGCCGCAAACTTCAATTAGACATACTTCAAAACGCACATAATTTGGTAAAAATCTAACTACTATGTACTAACTTCAAGAAAATGAAACATGTTGTTAATTCTAAAGTTAACTAAGCTTTTAATGACACTTGTTACTGCTTTTTTGTGGGAAAGCATTTGAATATTTGGTTGAAACATGGAAGTATGCAGTTTCAGCTGATCTTCTAGATGGGTATCCGTCATTTGTGACCTTAAGGGCGTCTTGATTTGAGTTACATGGGAGAATGTAGAATCGCAGCAATAAGTAACCGAAAAGCAAGAAAGCATTTTTCATGCGGGGAGGATTATTTAGTTGAACCTTCTTTTACTCTTTGGTATTTTAAATAACCATATAACAATTACAGCACGGAAACAGGCCCTCGGCCCTTCTAGTCTGTGCCGAACACTTACTCTCACCTAGTCCCATCTACCTGCACTCAGACCATAACCCTCCATTCCTTTCCCGTCCATATACCTATCCAACTTATTTTTAAATGATAAAATTGAACCTGCCTCCACCACTTCTACTGGAAGCTCATTCCACACAGCTACCACGCTCGGAGTAAACAAGTTCCCCCTCATGTTACCCTAAACTTTTGTCCCTTAATTCTCAAATCCTCTTGTTTGAATCTTCCCTACTCTCAATGGAAAAAGCTTATCCACGTCAATGCTGTCTACCCCTCTCATCATCTTAAAGGCCTCTATCAAGTCCCCCCTTAACCTTCTGCGCTCCAAAGAATAAAGACCTAACTTGTTCAACATACGTTCATTTTAACACAACTAATGTGTTAATTTCATCACAACTAAAACTAATAAAAGACGAACAAAAACATATTAATAAAAATAAAAGGACATGTTCTGCAAAATTTGGATTCATTCAAAATGCCACACTTAACGTCCTAGAAGGCCGCATGTTCCCCACCCCTGGATAAGAGCGTGGAAGAAGCAATCCTTGAATCTGGTGCTATGTTATCTCCATTTATCTACATATAATTAAACTTCTGATCTTGACCACTTCCTGTTTGCGCTGCATATTGATTTAATAAAAACCGCTACCACGTACGGCTGTGATTTTTGGCCACCTTACTCAGAATCCCCCTCCGCTGTGCAGGACAAGAGGATGTTTCCCATCGATGAAAAATAAAAGATTTATTAATATTTTTTAAATGTTGAGATTCTCTCTCCTGTCAATCACGCCATGAAGGCCACGGCCCTTCTGGTGGGAGGGGGCTGGACTATAAAACCCGCAAGTGTGGAGGTGCCTCAGTTCTCTGCAAGATGGGGGAGCGACAGGTCACGACTCTCAGTCTGAGCTGTGAATAACACGGAACACACATTTACTTGCAACTTACAAAATCCTTAAGGGGTTGAACATGCTACATGCAGGAAGATTAATCCCGATGTTGGGGAAGTCCAGAACAAGGGGTCACAGTTTAAGGATAATAGGGAAGTCTTTTAGGACCGAGATGAGAAAATCTTAATTTTGCACAGGGAGTGGTGAATCTGTGGAACTCTCTGCCACAGGAGGTAGTTGAGGCCAGTTCATTGGCTATATTTAAGAGAGAGTTTGATGGGGCCCTTGTGGCTAAAGGGATCAGGGGGTATGGAGTGAAGGCAGGTATGGGATACTGAGTTGGATGATCAGCCATGATCATATTGAATGGCAGTGCAGGCTCGAAGGGCCGAATAGCCTAATCCTGCACCTATTTTCTATGTACTAAACTGTGTGGTTTTACTGACCTGTGGGGGCCCTTAATGTGGTTTGAAAATGCAAAAGTGTGTTTTGGTTTGAAAATGCTAAAGTTGCCTTTGGTTTGAAAATCCAAAAGCTGCGTTGCCTTATTGAAAAGGTCACTTGAGTTTGGTGGCCTTGCACCCTGCCTGGTGGAATTTCAAGGAATAGCTGTGAGTCAACTGCCAGCCCACCAGCCGTGAGTGACCTGCCAGCACACCAGGCTTGAGTGACTGAGCCGCCAGCCCAAGAATCCATTCGGCCCACAATGTCCATACTAGCCCTCTGGAAACCAGTCCCTTCAGCCCACAACACCCATACTAGCGCTCCAGAAACCACCCCCCCCCCCACTGGCCACCAATATTGGAATTGGTGGAGAGGTGGAATATTGCGTTGGCGGACCAGCCCTCCTGTGTGACGCTGGGACCCAACTTAGTCTAGTCAAATATAAAATTTGGATGCTTGTTACTTTGAGATAATCGGATAATTTTGTTCCAAGTATTCCTGATTTTGTGCCTTACAGTTATCTGCCCGAATTCTGATCACTTGACAAAGCATTTCTACCACCCCAACTGGATTTGAACCAGTATTTGTGGATGATTAGTCAACATGTTAGATGGTGAAGTGACAATTCAAGTTTAATCCTGATGAGGGCACATTGTCACCTGTTGGAAGGGTAAATAAAACCAGCATATTCACCATGAAGGACAAGGGCCTTGAGACCACTGAGAAACACCCGTACAAATCCAAGCACAGGCTTGGCGATCGCTTCGCCGATCACCTCCGCTCGGTTTGCAACTACCAACCTGATCTCCCGGTGGCTCAGCACTTCAACTCCCTCTCCAATTCCCAATCCGACCTTTCTATCCGGGGCCTCCTCCATGGCCAGAATGAGGCCCACGGTAAATTTGAGGAGCAGCAACTCATAATTTGCTTGGGCAGTTTACACCCCAGCGGTATGAACATTGACCTCCAATTTCAGGTAGTCCCTGCTTTCTCCTCCCCTTCCCGGGTCTCCCTCAGCCCACTGTCTCCGCCTCTTCCTTTTTTCTTCCCCCCCACCCTCACATCAGTCTGAAGTGTCTCGACCTGAAACGTCGCCTATTTCCTTTGCTCCATAGATGCTGCCTCACCCGCTGAGTTTCTCCAGCATTTTTATCTACATACAAATGGATAACTCTAAGAGTACTCTAAGAGTAAACCTAGCAATTATAGACCTGTTAGTTTGACTTCAGTGGTGGGCAAATTAATGGAAAAGATACTTAGAGATAATATATATAAGCATCTGGATAAACAGGGTCTGATTAGGAACAGTCAACATGGATTTGTGCCTGGAAGGTCAAGTTTGACTAATCTTCTTGAATTTTTTGAAGAGGTTACTAGGCAAATTGACGAGGGTAAAGCAGTGGATGTTGTCTATATGGACTTTAGTAAGGCCTTTGACAAGGTTCCTCATGGAAGGTTGGTTAAGAAGGTTCAACTGTTGGGTATAAATGCAGGAATAGCACGATGGATTCAACAGTGGCTGAATGGGAGAAGCCAGAGGGTAATGGTGGATGGCTGTTTGTCGGGTTGGAGGCAGGTGACTAGTGGGGTGCCTCAGGGATCTGTGTTGGGTCCTTTGTTGTTTGTCATGTACATCAATGATCTGGATGAAGGAGTGGTAAATTGGATTAGTAAGTATGCAGATGATACCAAGATAGTGGATCATGTGGATGATGAAGAGGATTTCCAAAGTCTGCAGAGTGATTTAGGCCATTTGGAAAAATGGGCTGAAAGATGGCAGATGGAGTTTAATGCTGATAAATGTGAGGTGCTACACCTTGGCAGGACAAATCAAAATAGGAAGTACATGGTAAATGGTAGGGAATTTAAGAATACAGTTGAACAGAGGGATCTGGGAATAACCGTGCATAGTTCCTTGAAGGTGGAAATCTCATATAGATAGGGTGATAAAGAAAGCTTTTGGTATGCTAGCCTTTATAAATCAGAGCATTGAGTATAGAAGCTGGGATGCAATGTTAAAATTGTACAAGGCATTGGTGAGACCAATTCTGGAGTATGGTGTACAATTTTGGTCGCCCAATTATAGGAAGGATGTCAACAAAATAGAGAGAGTACAGAGGAGATTTACTAGAATGTTGCCTGGGTTTCAACAACTAAGTTACAGAGATAGGTTGAATAAGTTAGGTCTTTATTCTCTGGAGCGCAGAAGGTTAAGGGGGGACTTGATAGAGGTCTTTAAAATGATGAGAGGGATAGACAGAGTTGATGTGATCAAGCTTTTCCCTTTGAGAATAGGGAAGATTCAAACAAGAGGACATGACTTCAGAATTAAGGGACATAAGTTTAGGGGTAACATGAGGGGGAACTTCTTTACTCAGAGAGTGGTAGCGGTGTGGAATGAGCTTCCAGTGGAAGTGGTGGCGGCAGGTTCGTTGGTATCATTTAAAAATAATTGGATAGGCATATGGATGAGAAGGGAATGGAGGGTTATGGCAGGTAGGTGGGACTAAGGGGAAAAAGTTGTTCGGCACTGACTTGTAGGGCCGAGATGGCCTGTTTCCGTGCTGTAATTGTTATATGGTTATATCTTCTGAGAGCTCAATCAATCAGCCTTTGAGACAACAACTGGGTGAGGTTGAAATGCTAATTTGAATGCTAAAAAACGCTAATTTTGTTGAATCTTCTTTTACCCTTTGGTATTTTAAATACGTTCATTTAAAGATTAAAATTAAAATAATAAAAGACGAACAAAAACATATTAATAAAAATAATAGGATTTGTTTTACAAAGTTTGGATTCATTCAAAAGGCCGCACTTAATGGCCTAGAAGGCCACAGGTTCCCCACCCCTGGATTAGCCTGACATCGGTGGTGGGGAAGCTGCTGGAGTCACTTATTCATAAAGGGGAAATCATGCTTGACCAATCTTCTGGAATTTCTTGAGGATGTAACTAGGAAAATGGACAAGGGAGAACCAGTGCATGTAGTGTACCTGGACTTTCAGAAAGCATTTGATAAGGTCCCACATAGGAAATTAATGAGCAAATTTAGGGTACAACGTATTGGGGGTAGAGTGCTGACATGGATAGAAAATTGGTTGGCAGACAGGATATAAAAAGTAGGTATTAACGGGTCCCTTTCAGAATGGCAGGTAATGACTAGGCTCGGTGCTGGGACCGCAGCTATCTACAATATACATCAATGATTTAGATGAAGGGATTCAAAGTAACATTAGCAAATTTGCAGATGACACAAAGCTGGGTGGCAGTGTGAACTGTGAGGAGGATGCTATGGGAATGCAGGGTGACTTGGACAGGTTGGGCGAGTGGGCAGATGCAGTTTAATGTGGATAAATGTGAGGTTATCCACTTTGGTAGTGGAAACAGGAAGGCAGTTTATTATCTAAATGGTGTCAAGTTGGGAAAAGGGGAAGTACTACGGGATCTGGGGGTCCTTGTTCATCAGTCAATTAAAGTAAGCATGTAGGTCCAGCAGGCAGTGAAGAAAGTGAATGGCGAATGGCCTTCATAACAAGAGGATGAGTATTGGAGCAAAGAGGCCCATCTGCAGTTGTACAGGGCCCTGGTGAGACCGCACCTGGAGTATTGTGTGCAGTTTTGGTCCCCTAATTTGAGGAAGAACATTCTTGCTATTGAGGGAGTGCAGCGTAGGTTAATTCCCAGGATGGCGGGACTGTCATGTGCTGAGAGAATGGAGCGGCTTGTATACTCTTGAGTTTAGAAGGATGAGAGGGTATCTTATTGAATCATATAAGATTATTAAGGGTTTAGACATGCTAGAGGCAGGAAATATGTTCCCAATGTTGGGGGAGTCCAGAAACAGTGGCCACAGTTTAAGAATAAGGGATAAGCCATTTTGAACGGAGCTGAAAAAACAACATTTTTCACTCGGAAAGTTGTGAGTCTGCGAAATTTTGCGCCTTAGGTGGAGGTCGGCTCTCTGGTTACCTTCAAGAGAGAACTATATAGGGCTCTTAAAAATAGCGGAGTCAGGGGATATGTGGATAAAGCAGGAATGGGGTACTGATTGGGGATGATCAGCCATGATCACATTAAATGGCGGTGCTGGCTCGAATGGCCTACTCCTGCACTGATTGTCTCTTGTCTAATGTCTAATGTATCTGGACTAGGCGTGCATTGCAGCCTACACATGCGCTCGGTCCTCCAAGACAAGATCTTTATGTCCTGGGCCTCCTCCATTGCCAGAGTGAGGTGACACGCAAACTGGAGGAACAGCACCTCATAGCTTACAGCCCAATGACATGAACATTGAATTCTCCAAATTAAGTAGACTGCCCCTTCCCAATCAAGTCCTGGAGTCTGTCCCAACCACATCTCTTTTTTCCAGCTTTCTCCCCCGACTCCATCAGTCTAAAGAAGGGTCCAGACCCGACACGTCACCTGTCCATTCCCCTCCAAAGTGCCGGTAGAACTCAGCAGGTCAGCCATCCGTGGTGGGAAACGGTTGGAGAAGTGTTCCTATTACAAGCTCTCCTTGGCCCTGTCAAGAATGCGGTGTCCATTCTTGGGATGGGATGCAAGGTGCGAGCTGACCAGTCATCGACAGCCCCCCTTCCCTTCCCTCGTGGGCCATCTCTTTGTCATTCCTCTGTCTTCTTCTTGCTAGATAACAAGCAGAACCATCTTGGCTTAACAGTAGATGTATCTTCTTCCTTTTGGCCTCTCGTTTCTGCAGGTATTTACAGCGGAATCAAAACTACTTCCCTTAGGTCCTGATCTTCCTTTTGTTTTAGTAAAGGTAGAACCTTTGACAGTTGCGATTGGTTTAGGATCTTGAATACTCCCATAGCGTAAATTTGACATGAACTGTACTTCCTTTTCTATGAAGTTCCCCAGATCAGGAAGCATAGCCTCTCCATTCTCATTTTCCTCTAACAGACTAGCTTTATCCCTCCACATTTCTCTAAAGGGCCTGTCCCACTGTACGAGGTAATTCAAGAGTTTTCCTGAGTTTCTCCTGATTCGAACTCGGAGAATTACGGTAATTGCCGCTCGTAGGTAGTCGGGGCTCTCATGGACATTTTTCAACGTTGAAAAATCTTCACAAGTCTTCACGAGCTTACCGTGTTTCCCGAGTACCTGCCGTTAGTGTTACGAGCCGCTAAGAGACGTCCCGAAATCCGACGTACCTGCTACGTGCATTCTACTGTACTTACCATGAGTTCGATTTTTTTTTAAACTCGGGGGTTCTCTTGAATTACCTCGTACAGTGGGACAGGCCCTTAAGTCAGTTTTAGAGTAATAATTTTCAGATTGCTAACAACATTCATATCTTGCAAGTCGTCTAGGAAGGTAGCCATTTCTATCATACTTCTAAGAAATATCGCAAACTCCCGCAATGCTTTCGAGTCTTCTGGCTGGATAGCTGTCCAAACATAAGCCTTCTGCATGAGGATGTCTTTGGATCATGGAAGTTTAAAGGGACTTTTATGTAGTGTGTCGGCAGTGAGTTGCGACTGTGGAGGGTTCACCAGCCCCGACCACGTGTGTACAAACAGGGAAGATGATTGAACTTTATTTCCTTCCATCACAGTGAGGAATGTGGATTCCGCTGTGGTGGATTTTTATGTTAAATGTTCTTTTAGGTGGCTGTGCCTTGTTGCTTTTTACTCAGTATGGCTGAATGGTAACTCAAATATCACTGTACAGTAGCGGCACCTGCTACCTCGGCCATGTGACTGTGGGAAGAGGTTTGTGTTCGCGCGTTTGCTGGACGATGCCCTCCCAGTCTAGTTTCCACCACCGCTGTGGTCAGACCTATTCAGTTGGTCATTGTTGAACTCCCGTTGATTTCACCGTTTACGTTAATAAACCTGTTTGAAACCAACTCTCGTCTCAACTCGCTACAGTACCTTAATTGATACATGTGACAATAAATTACAACGAACTTGATAAGCTTTCCTCTATAATTATAAAACTCTAATCTTGGATATGTATTTATTTTTGTGTGTCATGTTTGTGTGTAATCACATCTAATCGAAAAAACGATGTGCTATCGGTAAAAAATTACGTATTCCGGCAGAGATTTTCTTCGTGGGACCAAAACAGCCTTATCTGAATAATTCGTGCTTTAGTTCTCGAGTTATTGATGAAAATGTTCACAAATCCGATAAAACTTTGAAAATAAACGAGATGGTCTTGCTGATGACGTTACAATGGATCTGCTGCGTGCGATCTGCGCTGTTCCACCCACTGTGTGTGACTGCGGTTGGAAGATGTTTCGTCTGAGTTTCCCCTCAGTTCTTGTCCGGGGAGGAAGGTGGCGGCACTGGCCTGTCGGGGCTAGGATGCGCGGGAGGAAGGATGAGGTTCGATTGAGGCTCGGAAGGCTGAGCTCGCCTCCCCTGCCCCGACCCGCATTCGGTTCACCACGGAGAGGGAAGCGCGCAAACTCCACACGGACACCGTCGGTGGTCGCTCTGCCCGGGGAAGGGCCCTTCAGCCCCTCTCGTCCGTGCTAATCCGGGCATTTTGCAACACAATCTTGCACATTTTTGCACTGGATATTGCATTTATTGCTTTTGTCATCACCGTATGTACACTGTTTGCTCTGGCGGCTGCGTGTGAACGGGAGCGTCATCACCTCCCGGTCGATGTGCAGAGTAACAAACTTACTCCCCCAAGCTTCCTAACTCCCACCCTTTACTCTCCCAAGTTGGCGACCACTGATTCCCCTTACTCCCCCAATACAATACAATACAATACCATTGAGGTTCAAACGAAGGTTCAATACACATGAGGTTCAAACGAAATTTGGTTTCTGCCAAGCTGCCCACCTCCCATTCCCCTTACTCCCCCAAGCTGGCGACCTCGGAATCTCCAAATGCCGCACTTAAGAAACCTGAACGGAAACCTCTGGTGACCTTGCTCGCAACCCAAAGTTTCCATGAGGTCGCCGGAGGTTTTGGTCACTCGCCTGGAACGCCTCGAGCTGGATCGACCAAAGCGTGAGCTGCATCTACAGATCACACACACAAACACATCACGAAGGTGGGGGCCATGGAGAGCGGAGGAGCGCTGTCTGTGCGGTGAAGAGGAAGGTAAACGACTACCACAGAGCACCCTAAGTCCTTTAGAGAGGGCAGTTTCCATTCAGGTTTCCTTAGTGGGACAGGGGCATTACTCCCCCAAACAGGCGACCTCCCATCTCTCATTCCCCCCAGACTGGCCACCTCCATACCTTATCCCCAAGCTGGCTACATCCCATCCGGTACCCCTATAGGCGAGTACCTCCCATTCGGTAATCCCCGAAGCTGGCTACCTCCTTTCCCCTTACTCCCCCAAGCTGGCGACCTCCCATTCCCCTTACTCCCCCAAGCTGACTACCTCCCATTCCCCTTACTCCCCCAAGCTGGCTCCCACCGCACTGTCACGGGCTGTGGGTCGGCAGCGCACACACACACACGGGGCAGGGAGGAGCGGGGCCGCGGCTCCGGGCAGCGGACACAAGGGACCATAAATCCAGCAACATACCAGTCAGCTGCTGCAGAGTTGGGGACAGTCTGGTCCCTCTGCCCACCCAGTCACTGACCGCGCTGCACCAGCACCAGGACCCCCCTACCAGGGTGATTCACCCACACCCCGACCCACACAGCGGAGTGATTCACTCCCCCGACCCACACATGGGGTGAATCACTCGGGTGCCGGGCTGTCTGTAGCAGCAATTCAGCCGCCAATCACCAAATGATATCGCCAAGTACAGGAACTATCTTTGAAGCAGTGGGGAAGTGTGCGACTGCCCTACGGCTACAGATATGCATGGAGGTGTGAATAATTTCTTATAATTTCTGGAGATGGTTGGCATTTTCTTTCATTATTGATAGTACAACATGAATTCTGAAGAATTCCAAAGAGCACAGTAGCCAACGTTCGTCTCTTAAAGAAAGCAGACAGCAGTAAATTTGTTAAAGGTAAACCAAAGTAATCTTTTAATCAATTTGCCAGACGGGAGTGGCTGGGGAGATCTACAAATAACACACATTGCTCAGTGCTTCTCGGGCTCAACTCAAAGAACAAAGGAAAGTTAGAGTAATTATACATTTTCTTATTAATAAAAAACACCTTCTAAATCTGAGTGAAAGATCCGTTGCCTAAGGGAGACAAGGGAGGCTGGACCCATATATTTGCAATGTCGGCCTTTTACTCAAATCTTGGCACTGCTTCAGTACAGCTGCCCATTCCGGAAGGACAACAAACTCCATTTTGTTTTCAAATGACTTACATCTTGGTTCCAGAATGGGCATCCGTCTGTGAACTAAAACAAGCTTGTAAGACTTGGATGAAAGCCACTACCTTGTCCTTAGCTGGGACAGGCAGTTCAGACAGATATCTAATATGGTGCTGTGCCCAGACAATACATCTCTATGTTAATACATTGTTTCAGTGATTAGTATAAACCAAGCTTCTAAGATATTCCCAGAATTTATTCTGCTGGGAAAATTATCTTTTAAATTTGACTGTTTTCTGTTTTTCAGAAAATCTCCATTGTGCGCGAGAGCAAGAGAGAGGTTGTGTGTGAGACAGCAAGAGAGGGAGTGTGTGTGTGAGAGAGAGGGAGTGCGTGTGTGTGAGAGAGAGGGAGTGTGTGTGTGAGAGAGAGGGAGTGTGTGTGAGAGAGAGGGTGTGTGTGAGAGAGAGGGGTGCATGTGTGAGAGAGAGGGAGTGTGTGTGAGAGAGAGGGTGTGTGTGTGTGAGAGAGGGTGTGTGTGTGTGAGAGAGAGGGAGTGTGTGTGTGAGAGGGAGTGTGTGTGTGAGAGAGAGGGGTGCATGTGTGAGAGAGAGGGAGTGTGTGTGTGAGAGAGAGGGAGTGTGTGTGTGAGATACAGGGAGTGTGTGTGTGAGAGAGAGGGAGTGTGTGTGTGAGAGAGGAAGTGTGTGTGTGAGAGAAAGAGGGTTTGTGTGTGAGAGAGAACAAGAGGAAGCGGGAGTGTGTGTGTGCATGTGAGAGAGAGGGACAGAGAGAGGGTGTGTATGTAACATAGAAACTAGCTGCAGGATGAGGCCATTCGTCCCTTCAAGCCAGCACCGCCATTCATTGTGATCATGGCTGATTGTCCCCAATCAATAACCCGTGCCTGCCTTCTCCCCATATCCCTTGACTCCCCACTAGCCCCTAGACCTCTATCTAACACTCTCTTAAATCCATCCGCTGATTTGGCCTCCACTGCCTGCTGTGGCAGGGAATTACACAAATTCCCAACTCTAGGTTAAAAAAGTTTTTTCTCACCAGTCTTAAATTGCCTCCCCATTATTCCAAGACTGTGGCCCCCGGTTCTGGACTCGGCCAACATTGGGAACATTTTTTCTGCATCGGGCTAACCCAGTCATTTTTATAATGTTATACCTTTCTATAAGAACCCCTTTCATCCTTCCAAACTCCAGTGAATACAAGCCTAGTCTTTTCAATCTTTCCTCATATGACAGTCCCGCCATCCCAGTGATCATTCTCGTGAACCTACAATGCACTGCCTCAATCACAATGATGTCCTTCCCCAAATTAGGAGATCAAAACTGTACATAATACTCTGGATGTCGTCTTACCAGAGCCCAATACAGCTGCAGAAGTACCTCTTTATTCCTATACTGAAATCCTCTTGTTGTGAAGGCCAACATTCCATTAGCTTTCTTCACTGCCTGCTGTACCTGCACGCCAACTTTCAGTGACTGGTGTACAAGGACGCCCAGGTCTCGCTGTGAGAGATAGGAGGGGGGCACGAGAGGGTGGAATGCAGAGTATTTGTGTACGAATGGGGGGGGGGGTGAGAGTGGAGGGAGAGGGGAGAGGGAGGAATGTATATGTGCGGCTTTAAGGGACATTGGTCAGGTAGCATTTGGAGTATTGCATACAGTTCTGGTCACTTCATTACAGACAGGACTGATGTGGAGGCTTTGGGGAAGGTGCAGAGATGGTTTACCAGAATGGTTTAAAAACAAGGAACTGCAGATGCTTGTTTACAAAAAAAGACACAAAGTGCTGGAGTAGCTCAGCGGGACAGGCAGCATCTCAGGAGAGAAGGAATGGGTGATTGAAGAAACGACCCGAAACGTTACCCATTCCTTCCAGCATTTTGTGTTTACCTAAACAGCGCCTATCTATCCACGTGGTGGTGTGCCAGTAGGCTGAAGGAGCTGGCAAAGGCCTTGCCACAGAGCAGGCAGGTGAATAGGCGCTGGCCGGTGTTGACTTGCCGATGCTCCAGCAGGTGGTCAAGGCGGCTGAAGCACTTACCACAGGACGGACAGGGGAAGGGACGCTCACCGCTGTGTGTACGCCGGTGCTGCCACAGGCTGGACATGCGGGTGATACCCTTGCCACACTCAGCGCACACAAAGGGTCTCTCTCCGGTGTGTATCCGCTGGCGCCCCCGCAGCCCCCGTGGTCTCTTGTCACAGTGGGAGCAGCTGCTCGCCGGCGTGGGTCCGCCGGTGCTGCCGCAACCCCCGCGAGCTGTCAAACTCCTCACCGCAGTACGGGCAGTCGTAGGGCTGGCCACTGGTGTGCACGTGCTGGTGAGACAGGGCGTGGGAGGCCTTGGCAAAGCGCTCTCCACACACCGGGCTGGGGAAGGGATTGTCGCTGGCGTGCACCCACTGGTGGGACAGCAGCCTGGTGGAGCGGGTAAAGCGCTTGCCGCACTGGATGCAGGTGTAGGGACGTTCGCCGTTGTGGGTGCGCTGGTGCACCCGTAGGTTGCTGGACTGGGTGAAGCCCTTGCTGCACTGGGCGCATGTGTAGGGACGCTCACCAGTGTGGGTGCGCTGGTGCACCCGTAGGTTGCTGGACTGGGTGAAGCGCTTGCCGCACTGGGCGCATGTGTAGGGACGCTCGCCGGTGTGGGTGCGCTGGTGCTCCAGTAGGTGACTGGAGCGGGTGAAGCCCTTGCTGCACTGGGCGCAGGTGTAGGGACGCTCGCCAGTGTGGGTGCGCTGGTGCTCCAGCAGTTTGCTGGAGGAGGTGATGCCCTTGCCGCCCTGCGCGCAGGTGTAGGGGCGCTCGCCGGTGTGGGTGCGCTGGTGCAACAGCAGGCTGGTGGAGCGGGTGAAGCCCTTGCCACACTGGGCGCAGTTGAAGGGACGGTCGCTGGTGTGCATCCGCCGGTGTCTCTTCAGCACATTCGCCGTCTTGAAGCTCTTGCCGCAGTCGGAGCAGGTGAAGGGCCTCTCGCCGGAGTGCACGAGGTTGTGCTGCTGCAGCTGGCTAACGAAGTTGAAGGTCTTGCTGCACTACAAGCAATCGAAGGAGCGTTCTCCCGTATGCACCCGTCGGTGGGTCTCCAGCCGGCTCGGGCTCTGCCAGTTCTTGCACGGCAGGTCACACACGACACACTCATAGCGCTTCTCCTTGTTGTGCCCCAGCATGTGGTCCTCCATCGAAGCTCAGCCCCTCGAAGCTCAGCCCACACACCGAGCCGGGGGGGGGGGCTCACTGGCACCCTGGCCGCGCTCAATGTCCGCTCACATCCCTGTCTTTCCGTCCACAGCAACGGCTCCTAAACCCTGCAGGAGGGGAACACAGAGGGTCAACAAGCTGCCAAACAGGACATTACTAGCACATATTGGGTGTATTTATGGCAGAGGAAACCGTTAAATAATTCTGCGCAGCACAATGGCACAGCGGTACAGTTGCTGCCTCACCGCCAGAGACCCGGGCTCGATCCTGACTATGGGTGCTGTCTTTGTGGAGTTTGTACGTTCTCCCTTTGACCTGCGTGGGTTTTTATTCCGGGTGCTCCGATTTCCTCCAACATTTCAAAGACGTTCAGGGTTGTAAATTAATCAGCCTCCGCAAAATAGCTAAATTGTCCCCGATGTGCGTAGGATAGTGCTAGTGTACGGGGTGATCGCTGGTCAGCGCGGATTCCATGGGCCGAATGACCTGTTGTTTCCGCGCTGCAACTCTAAACTAAACTAAACCAAAGAAGGGTGTTGACCCAAAATGTCACCCATTCTTTTCACCACAGATGCTGCCAGACCTACTTAGTTACTCCAGCACTTTGTGTCTATCTTCTCCACAGATGCTGCCTGACCCGCTGAGTTATTCAAGCACATTGTCATAGAGTCATGGAGTGATACAGTGTTGGAAACAGGGCCTTACGGCCCAACTCGTACCCGCACTCCTGGATCCCTCGGCTCTACACATTACGCCAGGCTCAGAGTTCAGAGTCCTAATGAGACCACACCTGGAGTATTGTGTGCAGTTTTGGTCCCCTAATTTGAGGAAGGACATTCTTGCTATTGAGGGAGCCCAGCGTAAGTTCACCAGGTTAATTCCCGGGATGTGGGGGACTGTCATATGCTGAGAGAATGGAGCGGGCTTGTACACTCTGGAGTTTTGAAGGATGAGATGGGATCTTATTGAACCATATAGGATTGTTAAGGGTTTGGACACGCTAGAGGCAGGAAACATGTTCCCGATGTTGGGGGAGTCCAGAACCGGGGGCCACAGTTTAAGAATAAGGGGTAAGCCATTTAGAACAGAGACAAGGAAACACTTTTTCTCACAGTTGTGAGTCTGTGGAATTCTCTGCCTCAGAGGGCGGTTCTGTGGATACTTTCAAGAGAGAGCTAGATAGGGCTCTTAAAGATCGTGGAGTCAAGGGATATGGGGAGAAGGCAGGAACGGGGAACTGATTGGGGATGATCAGCCATGATCACATTGAATGGCGGTGCTGGCTCAAAGGGCTGAATGGCCTATTCCTGCACCTTGTCCATTGCCCCAGCGCCCCGCCATTCACAGTGAAGACCCTGCCCTGGTTTGACTTCCTAAACTTCAATACCATTCCCACCCCCAAACAATGTGACCTCCTCCCTGTGGTTCCTTGCCCCTTTCCCCTGCCGCCTCCTGCTCCTTACCCCCCTTTGCTCCCTCCCCCTCCTCCCCACCCCCAAACAGTGTGAACCCCCACCAGGCTCCCTACCCCCTTCCATGACTCATTTGACCCCTCTCTCTTCCCGCTTCCATTCATCCCCCTCGGCACCAAACCCACTCCCCCTTGAATCCCTCCCCCCTCCCTTTGCTCCCTGCTTCCCCCCACTACTCACTTCACCCATTTTTCCAACCTCCAGTCTCTCCCCCCCTCCCCCGGACTGTCCCCTCTCTCTGAACCTCTCCCCTTATTCCTGCCCCCCTCGGACCCCATCGCTCAGATATCTCTCCCTCTCCCCTCCGAACTCTCTCTCTCCTCCCCTTCCCCACTCTCTCTCTCCCTCCCTTCTCTCCACCCCTCTCTCTCCCTCTCTCTCTCCCTCCCTTCTCTCCCCCCCTCTCCCTCTCTCCCTCTCTCTCTCCCTCTCTCTCTCTCTCTCCCCCTCTCTCCCTCCCTCTCTCCCTCTCTCTCCTCTCTCTCCCTCTCCCTCTCTCTCTCTCTCTCTCTCTCTCTCTCTCACCGTCCAGGGCGGATCGGCTCCATCTTGGGCCGCGGCGTCACGAAACGTCATATCCGGGCGGCCGGGGCTGTCCGGACGTCATTTCCGGGCCGATGCCCCCCTCGCGGCCAGTCTCGGGTTGCGGCCGGAAACGTCACCTGTTGCCTTCGCTCCACAGACGCTGCTGCAGCCGCTGAGTTTCTGCAACATTCTTGTCCCGTCTCGCGGTCTCTCTCTGTCTGGGGCAGCGGGCCTGGGAGCGACGTCATATCCGGGCTGAGACCGCCCCGCAGCGTGCGGGGCAACGGGCCTGCGTAGCGACGTCATATCCGGGCTGAGACCGCCCCGCAGCGTGCGGGGCAACGGGCCTGCGTAGCGACGTCATTTCCGGGCTGAGGACGTCCACCAAAGATCCTATAGGATCTTTGACGTCCACCCCCCACTCTGTCTGTCTGTCTGTCTCCGGGGCAACGGGTGGGGAGATGATTGACAGGGGGTGGATCAGGGGAAGCGCTCTCTCCCTGTCACTCTCTGTCTCAGTATATCTCTCTGTATATATATATCCCTCTGTCTCAATATATATATATCTCCCTATATATATATATATATCTGTCTCTCTCTCCCTGTCTCTCTCTGTCTCAATATATATCTCTCTGTATATATCCCTCTGTCTCAATATACATATATATTGTCTCAATATACATATATATCTCTGTGTAGGGTGATTTCACGAAATGTCACTGGAGCGTAAATCCCCACTCACGTGACCGAAAATTTTAACTGGGGGACAAGCGTCACTTCCGGTACATGTGTAGTGAATGGGAAAACACGCACTTTCACACCCGTTAAAAATATCGAAAACGGCCAGGTTTTGAGCTGCAATTAAGTGAGCCAGTCGGGGTGACCGTGAGGAACAGCGACTTAAATTTACAGTCCAAAAAAATGATAGAAACTAAGGTAAATACAAGAGGGAGCTGAAGGTGTAAAAAAGGCGGAAGAGAATTCCAGAGATTCACCACACTCTGTGTGAAAAATGTTTTTCTCATCACGGTCCTAAAAGATTTCCCCCTTATCCTGAAACTGTGACCCCTTGTTCTGGACTTCCCCAACATCGGGAACAATCTTCCTGCATCTAGCCTGTCCAACCTCTTAAGAATGTTGTAAGTTTCTATAAGATCCCCCCTCAATCTTCTAAATTCTAGCGAGTACAAGCCGAGCCTATCCAGTCTTTCTTCATATGAAAGTCCTGACATCCCAGGAATCAGTCTGGTTAACCTTCTCTGTACTCCCTCTATGGCAAGAATGGCTTTGGCAAGGGAGATGGAGAGGGGGGGGAGGGGGGGCATGGAAAGAGTGAGGGCAGTGGAAAAGAGGTGTGGGGGAGGGGGGAGGTAGGGCAGGAGGAAAATTGGGTAGGGGGAGAGGGGGAAGAGTGTGAAGGGGAAGATGGGGATGGAGAAGGGGGGTGGGGAGCGAGGCATGGGGTGGGAGGAGGAGAGGGAGAGGGGCGAGGAGAGGCAGATGGAGAGGGGGAGGAGAGAGGGGTGGGGGAGGGGAGGAAAGCGCGACGAGGAGGAGGAGAGAGAGAGAGGGGGGGAGGGATGAGGGAGGGGAGGAGGGAGATGGGGTATAATAATAGCAATAATACATTTTATTTATGGGCGCCTTTCAAGAGTCTCAAGGACACCTTACAAAAATTTAGCAAGTAGAGGAAAAACATGTAAGCGGAATGAAATAAATAGTAGAGACATGACTAGTACACAAATTATAGACAGAATTCAATTCGAAACACAATATGAGGCAATTCAAGCACAGATGAAAAGGGAGGGGGACGTGGGGCTAAGGATAGGCAGAGGTGAAGAGATGGGTCTTGAGGCGGGACTGGAAGATGGTGAGGGACACGGAATTGCGGATCAGTTGGGGGAGGGAGTTCCAGAGCCTGGGAGCTGCCCTGGAGAAGGCTCTGTCCCCAAAACTGCGGAGGTTGGACTTGTGGATGGAGAGGAGACCGGCTGATGTGGATCTGAGGGACCGTGAGGGTTGGTAGAGGGAGAGGAGGTCGGGGGGGGGGGGGCAGATGGTGGAGGGCTTTGTAGGTGAGGATCAGGATTTTGCAGGTGATCCGGTGGGAGATGGGAAGCCAGTGAAGTTGTTTGAGGACTGGAGTGATGTGATGCCAGGATTTGGTGTGGGTGATGAGTCGGGCGGCTGCGTTCTGGACCAGTTGGAGTCGGTTGATGTAGGTGGAGCTGATGCCAAGGAGAAGTGAGTAGGGGAGGGAGGGGTAAGAGTGTGGAGGGAGGGGGAGAGGGGTTGGGGGAGAGAGGGAAAATAATGGGGAGGGAGAGTGTTGAAAGGGGAGGGATAGGGACAGTCCATCTGTTCCCCATTCCCTATCACCCCCAATCCTCTTTCTCTATTCCCACACACGTGATGACGCGCTTCGACACAGGCTGCGGGGGTGGGGGGGGGGAGGGGCTGCTGCAAAGGCATATGCAAATGGTTCCATTCCCATTGGACATCTGTGAGCATTGGGCATTGTGACATCACACGATGGAACGTTCACCAACATTCTATGGGTGAGAAGCCGGGTTTTTTTGAATTTTTTTTGGGGGAGAAGGATTTTATTAAAAAATGTTACATAAACACGACGAAATGTAATCAGGAATGGATACTTGGAATGAAACGTGAAATCTCTACCGAAATGGAAACAATCTCGGCGATTCTGCGTCTGGTGTTGGCATAGCAACGAATTAAAGGCTGGCAGCCACAAGTCAGGCAGACACACACACACACACACACTCACACACACACATTTTAAATATAGATAGATATAGATATATTGGGAGAGGGAGAGAGAGAATGAGAGAAAGGAGAGAGAGGCGAGACTGGGAGAGAGAGACTGGACGAGATAGAGAGAGGGTGAGAGAGAGAGAGAGAGAGGAGAAATATGGGAGAGAGAGAGAGGAGAGAGAGAGATGAGATGTAGAGAGAGTAGAGATAGAGAGAGAGAAGAGATCTAGCTATCTCTCGCTCTCGTCTATTTTTTCTTTCTCCGCTCTCTTCTCTCTCATCTTTCTCCTCGTTCTCCTTCCCGGGGCTCGACTTAGCTAGACGCTTGTGTTTCACACCACACCCTCGCTCTCTCTCTCTCTTCTCCTCCCCCTCTCTCCCTTCTCTCTCTCTCCCTTCTCTCCCTACTCCCCCCTTCCTCTCCTCTCTGCTCCCCTTCTCTCATCTCCCCCCTTCTCTCTCTCTCCTCCCCCTTCTCCTCCCCGCTCCCCTTCTCTCTCACCCTTCTCTCTTCTCTCCCTCCCCCCTTCCCCTCTCTTTCCCCCCCTTCTCTGCTCTTCCCTCCTTCTCTCTCTCTCTCCCTTCCCCTCTCTCACCACTTCTCTCTCTATCCCTCCTTCTCTCCCTACACTTTCTCTCTCCCCTTCTCTCTCTCTCCCCTTCTCAAGGGATGGGTTAATATCAAACGATCAAAAGGCAGAAGAAGAGAGGCAGAAACAGAGAGGCACACAAATGCTGGAGAAACTCAGCGGGTGCAGCAGCATCTATGGAGCGAAGGCAATAGGGAACGTTTCGGGTCGAGACCCTTCTTCAGATTTTATGGCCAGTGGTGTCCCCCCGCAATTACAAGCCCAGTAATCCTATGGTCAACACTCCCACCCAATGGTGTCCCTCCCCAATTACATGCCCAGTTATTCTGTGGTCAATACTCCCACCCAGTGGTGTCCCTCCGCAATTACATGCCCAGTTTATCAGAGTCAGATAGAGAGAGTGGTTGGATGAAGGCATGGAGAGGGGAGAGAGGGAAGGATATAGAGACTGAGAGAACGGGAGAGAGAGTTACTGAGAGAATGGGGGAGATGGGGAGAGAGGGAGATAATGAATCCGCTCTGAGAACTGAATGAACTTATAAAGTCACCTCTGGGTCGACAATTCGTGAAGGTTCGTCATCGCATATTCTGAAAATATCCTGATTTCTGTGAACACACAGATGTCGAACAAATGTCAAAGTGACCACAGAATAACTGGGCTTGTAATTGCGGGGGGACACAACTGGGTGGGAGAGTTGACCACAGAATAACTGGGCTTGTAATTGCGGGGGGACACCACTGGGTGGGAGTGTTGACCACAGAATAACTGGGCTTGTAATTGCGGGGGGACACCACTGGGTGGGAGTGTTGACCACACAATAACTGGACTTGTAATTGCGGGGGGATACCACTGGGTGGGAGTGTTAACCACAAAAATTAAGGGTCTGCCTTTTCCATTTTAATATAGTCTAATATTCCCTTATATTATATTCTTCTAATGGAAGAAGATCTTTCTATATCCGGAGGGTTGAGTTAGTGAATGGAGAAGCTGCATTTGGAGTAATTGTGAGCAGTTTTGGGCCCATATAATAATAATAATAATAATAATAATAATAATAATAATAATAATAATAATAATAATAATAATAATAATAATAATAATAATAATAATAATAATAATTGTAGATGGGTTATGCATGCAACCTATAATGTAGTTACCTCATCACCACTAACCACGCCCCATCATATTAGTATAACTGTAGTATCCTCCCTTTGTTCCTCCCACTAGGTTCCAGTATGCCTGAAGGCTGGATGCAGTCAGTGCTGGGACGTGTGTGCCATGTGCTATATTAAACTCACAGTAAAGCTTACAGTGTGTCAGTAATCGCTCCTTTACATGGCGTCAGAAGTTTAAAACTCGCGTTTCCCGTTTACCGGTTTTCATTTATTTTGTCCCCGTTAGTGCCCAATGTTGGGTTTCCCTTGACATGGCATCCTCATGCCGAAAGCCATCTCCCCTTGTCTTCGACGCTGACATTGCGGAGCGATGGTCGACTTTTGTGATGGACTACACTCACTACGTCAATATTGCGCACCGGAACGACCCAGCCGCGGTCAAAGCATCACTCTTGCTCAACCTGGCCGGTCCCGACGCAATGAAGAGAGCTCAAGCCTTTGTCTACGAACCAGCGGTCCTGGATGACAACGACCAGCCGGTCGAGCCAGCTGAATCGGCCGACGACCCGGTATGTCTTTTGCGCAAATTCGCGGAGATATGTGACCTGCCCTCCAACCGTATACTGGAGCGGGCCAGGTTCTTCTCACGCAAGCAACAGCCGGATGAACCTGTTGAATGCTTCATCGCCGACCTGCGGCACCTTGCCCAGCGGTGCCGATTTGAAACCATGCGCGACCAGCTCACCAGAGACATTCTCGTCACTGGTATGATCGATCAGAAGCTGCGTGCCGACCTGCTGCAACGGCCTGACCTAACCCTGACTCAGGCAATGCATGCGTGCCGCATTGCTGAAGTGGTCACCCCTCCTCATGGACAGAGGGGTTCTGACAACCGAGCCATAAATTTAACTGGTGTCGCTGGACAACGACGGATGAAGGACAACTTTCGCCCTCCACCGCGGCCCGTTCGTACACCCCGGGACCCGAGATCTCAAAAGTGTCCTAACTGCAACTACGTGCACTCCTCAGAATCACAGTGCCCAGCCCTTGGGAAGACCTGCAATTTCTGCGGGAGAAGAAACCATTTTGCAGCTGCCTGCCGTTCCCGTGGGAAAGTGCCCTCAGCTCCTAGACAACTCCTAAACAACCTTCTGCAAGTTGATAGCGAGATGGATTCTCAGCCCTCTGTTGACGCTGCCCCCGACTCTGAGCTCAGCTATTCCACGGGAGATGTAAGTATTTACACTCTCCTCCACAGCCGATCTCGCCTCCCCGATCCTTCTGTGAACATAACCGTAAACAATAAGTCCTTCTCTGCTAAACTTGACACGGGGGCAAAAGTGAACGTAATGTCAACAAAGCTGTTCCACCAGATAAGGAATAATGAGCTGCTGATTGCAGACCGCTCTGTTTTGCGTGCCTATGGGGGAGAGGAACTAACACCTGTGGGGAGGGCGACTTTCCACTGCGTGCTGCAGAAATCTTCCCAGGACCTGTCTTTCTTCATTCTGGACAGTGACTGTGTGACGTTGCTGAGCAACCAGGCCTGCCAGGATCTTGGTCTGGTGTCGTTTGACCGTACGGTCCACGAGGTGCAACCTGTGATGGATCCATTATCTGAGTACCCAGACCTGTTTGACGACAAGTTGGGGAAGCTGCCGTTGGTGTACAAGATCGTGACTGCCCAATCTGTGGTGCCTGTGATCCGTCCACCCCATAGAGTGTCTTTTGCCATGAAGGGCAAGGTGGAGAGCATGCTGAAAGACATGGTCAACATGGGAGTGCTGGAGGCTGTCAGCGATCCAACCGAATGGGTCTCCACCATGGTCGCCACGTTGAAGAAAGGAAAAAATGAGATACGGGTATGCATCAACCCCAAGGACTTGAATATGGCGATTAAACGGCCCCACTACCCCATGAGGACTGTCGAAGATGTTGCCGCCCAGGTGGGACAGGCCACTGTGTTCTCCGTCCTCGATGCAAGAAGTTCGTTTTGGCAGATACCACTGGACAAACGCTCCACGGACCTGACCACGTTCAGCACGCCCTTCGGCAGGTTTAAGTTTTTACGGATGCCGTTCGGCATCAACTCCGCCAGCGAGGTATTTCAGCGTTCAATGGAACAATTGTTTGCAGGTCTGCCCTGCGCGATTATTGTGGATGACATACTGGTCTATGGGAGGGATGTGGCCGAACATGACCACAACCTCCGGCGGATTTTGGACCGTGCTCGGCAGATAAATTTGAAGCTTAATCGGTCAAAGTGCAAGTTCCGGGTGCCTGAGGTCACATATGTCGGCCACATTTTCACGGCCCAAGGGTTGAAGCCAGACCCGCAAAAGACCAGCGCCATCTCAGAGCTGCCCGCCCCGACAGACGTTGTCAGTCTGCAGCGTTTCCTGGGGATGGTGAATTACCTGGGGAAGTTTATCCCCGACCTCAGCGAGTTGAGCGCACCCCTGAGACAGCTCACGAAGAAGGACATTGCCTGGGCATGGTTTCCGCACCACCAGCAGGCATTTGACCTGCTAAAGACGAGGCTGGTCAGCACACCTACCCTGAAGTTCTTTGATCTACGGCGTCCGATCGTGGTCACTTGCGACGCCTCTCGATTTGGTCTGGGTGCTGCCTGCCTGCAACCCCACGCTGATGACTCGCTGCTGCCCATCTCCTATGCCTCTCGGACCATGACGGACACAGAGCAGCGCTATGCTCAGATAGAGAAGGAGCTGCTGGCGGTGGTTTTCGCGTGTTTGAAGTTTAAGGACTTCTTATTTGGCACCAGGTTCACCGTTGAGACGGATCACCAGCCACTGGTAACGATACTTAACAAACCTATACACTGCGCTCCTGCCAGGCTCCAGCGGATGATGCTGCAGCTACAGCGCTTTGACTTTAAAATCATATATAAGAGGGGCACCGAGATGCATGTGGCTGATGCGTTGTCCCGGGCCCCCCGGGCCTCCTGCGACCGGCACCCCTTCGAGCAGTCGGACTTACAGGTACTGAACGTTAACTTTGTCCCTTCTCAGCAACTACAGTGTTTAGTTCAACATACCGCAAACGACCCCGACCTGCAGCAGCTTGCTGCTGTCATCAAGCGCGGGTGGCCCACCAAACGGAATTCGTTGCCTGCCAGCGTCTACCCCTATTTTTTGGTCCGCGATGAGTTAGTCCTCCGGGACGGCATTATTATCAAGGGACACAAAGTGGTCGTCCCTGCCTCGCTGCATAGCTTGTATTTCGACGCCGCCCACATGGGTCATCCCGGGGCAGATGCCACTATCTCGCATGCCCAGGAACAGTACTACTGGCCGGCCATGGCTAAATACATCCAGGCCAGGGTGGATTCCTGTCCGGACTGTAGCTCGCTTGCCCCGCATCAGCAACGACAGCCGCTTTTGCAGCAGCCTGCCCCTGACATGCCCTGGTCTTCTCTGGCTGCCGATATTTTCGACTGGCGTGGGAGGCAATACCTTGTGCTAGTAGACTCTTACTCGAATTGGTTCGAGGTGGATCTCCTCCCTGCCATCACCTCCGAGATGGTGATCAGCAAGCTTCGCCGCCACTTTGCCACGTTTGGTTCCCCTGTCCGGCTGCAGACGGACAACGGACGCCAGTTCACCAGCGCCGAGTTTCGAGCATTTGCCACAAAGTGGAACTTTAATCATTTCACCAGCAGCCCGGAATACCCGCAGAGCAATGATCTAGCTGAACGGGCGGTCCGCAGCGCTAAGCACCTGCTTGAACAAACCCGCCTCTCGAACGGGGATTTCTATCAGGGTCTCCTAAACCTTCGGAACATTTCCAGAGACAGTACCATGGGATCCCCTGCCCAGCGACTTATGTCCCGTGTTGTCCGCCCTCCGATGCCTATTGCCCAGCAGTCCCTGATGCCCAAAGTCCTGCAGCCTGCTGATGTCCAACAACGCATTGCCCAGAAGCACGAGATCCAGCGCCGATCACATGATAAATCCTGCCGCCCTCTTTTGCCACTGATGCCTGGACAGGTCGTCCGTTTGCAGACGTCCACCGGCTATTCCCGACTTGCCACCGTCGTCGGGTTTGACAGCGCGCCACGGTCCTACCTCGTGGAATTTGAAGGGACTGTATACCGACGCAGCCGCCAGCACCTGTTGGCGGTTAACGAGCCCAAACCACCTCCTGCGGTTCCGTATACCCCTCCATCGCGTGTCGAGCCTTCTTCCACTAACGTTCCATCTGCTCCCTGCACGCCACGGTCGGTCCTTTTGCCTCGGGTAGCCCCCCCTGCTCCTCCCGGGTTTGCACCCCAGGCTCTGCTGTCTCCTGCAAGGTCTTCTCTCTCTCCAACTTCACCTCGTTCCACCCCTTCATTCTCACCTGGCCCACCTGTGCCTCTCCGTTCCCCCTCCAAGCTGGGTTCCCCACCCATCTTCTCTCCCCCTCCTGTTTCTGCTCCTGTCCCTCCGCCTATTCTTTCGGGTGGGGAGGGTGAAGGTGCTGTGCGCACTCGCTCGGGTCGGATTGTAAAACCTCCGGCTCGTTACGGAGAATATGCTTAGCTTTGCAGGTACTGTATAATAAACCTGCCACTGTAGTAACTTGTTCAAATTGTAAGGGGAAGGATGTAGATGGTTTATGCATGCAACCTATAATGTAGCTACCTCATCACCACTAACCACGCCCCATCATATTAGTATAACTGTAGTATCCTCCCTTTGTTCCTCCCACTAGGTTCCAGTACGCCTGAAGACTGGATGCAGTCAGTGCTGGGACGTGTGTGCCATGTGCTATAATAAACTACAAGTAAAGGTTACAGTGTGTCAGACATCAATGACCCTTAAGGCTTAGCCAGTAATTAGCCATTAGTTGTCTGCGGCGCAGTCTCAACGGCATCTCCCCAGTTTCCACCTGTAGTGCACATACAGGTGACGTCCGCACACCTCCTATACAGACTCTTAGAGCTTCCTCTTGGACTTTGCCCAACTCAGACAACACTGACTTAGATGCTGACCCATAAGCTATACTGCCATACTCTAGTCTGGATCTGATCAGTGATTCATAAATATGTTTAAGAGATAGTACATCTGCTCCCCACTCTAAACCTGCCAAGCATCTCATTACATTGATGGCTTTTTTGCACTTTTCAATTATTTTTGTAATGTGGACCCTCCATGTTAATCTGGAGTCAAAATGAACTCCCAGGAAACGGAAATCTTTTACTCTTTCCAAATTGTTGCCGTATAGTTTTAACTGGACATCCTCTTGAATTTTTTTCCTTGTGAAAACCATTATCTTTGTCTTCTCTATAGAGAATTTAAAACCCCATTTCCCTCCCCACTCTTCCACCTGGGCTATCCCTTGCTGTACTTTTTCCACGATAAAATCTATATTCCTCCCCCTTCTCCATAAGCTGCCATCATCTGCAAAGAGCGATCGCCCCATCTCTGGTTGAATGTTTGTAAATATATCATTGATCATGATTGAGAATAGGATCGGGCTTATCGCACTTCCCTGGGGAGTTCCATTCTCGACTACACATTTACTAGAGATGTCTGACCCTATTTTAACTTGGATACTTCTACCGTTGAGAAAATCCATTATCCAGTTAAAAATATTTCCTCCTACTCCCATTAAATGCAGCTTTATTAGAAGACCTTCTCTCCACAACATATCATAAGCCTTCTCTACATCAAAAAATATGGTAACTACATATTCTTTTTTGACTTGTGCTTTCCTTATATCATCTTCCAAGCACAGAACTGGATCATTAGTACCTCTCCCTTTTCTAAATCCACTCTGATAATTAGCCACTATACCTTTTTCTTCCATTAGATGCATTAATCTTTCATTTACCATTCTTTCCATCAGTTTACACATGTGTGCTGTTAAAGCTATAGGTCTATAATTTACTGGATTACTTGCATCTTTCCCTGGTTTTCTAATAGGCACAATGATTGCTTCCTTCCACCTCTCCGGTATTCGCCCTTCTTCCCACACCTTGTTATATAGTGCAAGTATCTTTTGGAGTCCCTCCTCACTTAGATGCTTTATCATTATGTAACAAATATCATCCTTCCCTGGGGCTGAGTTCTTACACTTGGCCAGAGCTCTCTTTAGCTCCCCCAAATTAAATGGAATATTGTACTTGTCCTCTGTGATACCTTTCCTTTGTAAGGCCTCAACATTTTCCTCTCTTGTTCTTTCCCTACCGCTTCTTCCTTCATCTAACAAGTTGTGGGAGCTGTGAACCCTACTAAAAGTGTTAACCATTAGTTCTGCTTTGTCTTTATTTGAGACTACAGTTTGATCTCCATTTGTTAGGATAGGATAACTCCACTCCCTTTTATCACCTTCCATTTTTTTAATCATCCCCCATATCTCCCCTACCTGTGTTATGTTTCCAATTGAATCACAATACATCCTCCAATATGCTCTTTTTGTTTGTCTTATAGTCCTCCTTACAATTGCCTGAGCATGTTTGTAATTAATCATGTGTTGGAAGTTATGAGTTCTTTTTAATAATCTGAATGCTCTGTTTCTATTCACCACCGCCTCTTTACACTTATTGTCCCACCACGGCACAGCTTTCCTTTTTGATCTTCCCTTACTTTTAGGTATGGAAACTAATGCTGCTCTTTTGATACCTTCTGACACTTTATTCTCAAAGTTTTCTATATCTGTCTCTTCTTGTATCAGTTTTACATATTTATCACTTTCCTCCTTAAATTTCTCCCAATTAGCCTTTCCAAAAACCCATCGTCCACTTCTGTTTTCTTTACTCATAATTAAAGTAACATTTATTTTGCATAGCACAGGATGATGATCACTTCCTATGGTACCCTTTTCATATACTTCCCAGTTACATTTAGCAGCAATCCCATTAGAAACAAGTGTAAGGTCCAACACAGACTCCGTCCCTGTCCTAACATCTACCCTGGTCTTCTTTCCATCATTTAGATATACTAGATTACCATCATTTAATAATTCCTCAATTACCTGTCCATTATTATCTGACTTTCCACTGCCCCATAATGTATTATGTGCGTTAAAGTCCCCACACCAAATAACATTAGATTTGCTCTGGCCTTCTACTTCCTGTAACTTATTGACCTCTAATCGCTTACATGGATTATAGTAATTTATTACCACTATTTTCCTCCTCTCAGACCACACTTCTATTACCACATATTCCTGTTCCTGCCCAATTCCTAATACCCTGTATGGTATCCCTTTTTTAATGAAAGTGGCGCAACCCCCTCCTCCCCCATTTCCCCAATCACATCTCACTGCAACATAATCATATAGAACAAAATCTAAACTTGGTTTCAACCAGGTTTCCTGGATACATACGACATCTGGTTTTTCCTTCCTACTGTCTATGAATTGCTTAAAGTCTTGCCCATTGGCTAACAAGCTTCTTGCATTCCACTGTAGGATTAACATTAATATTATTAACCCACACATGTTGACTCTTGGCTCGCCTGGATACTGAGACCATCATGTATTTCCTCCCACTTCAATCCTGCCATGCCCAAGTGGTGGACTGCAGCCTTTACAATGATTGGATCCTTTCTGTTTTGCTCTCCCTCCCTTCTATATCTCTGCCCCTCTCACTCTCCCCCTCTGTCTCTCTACCCTCTCTCTACTCAATACATCTCTCTCCCTCCCCACTCTCTCTCTCTCCACCGCTCCTATCTCCGTCCCCACTCTCTCTCACCTTCTCTCTCACCGTTCAGTGCGGATCGGCTCCATCTTGGCCAAATGATCTTTGATCTTGGCCGCGACAGATGCGTCATTTCCGGGCTGAGGCCGCCCCGCAAACTGCGGGGCAAAGGGCGTCCGGGGCGGCGACGTCATTTCCGGGCTAGGGCCGCCCCGGCTCGAAGTTTCTCGAGAGGGGGAGGGAGAGAGAGGGGGCATGAGCCCGGAAATGACGTCGCGCACAGCTCCGGTTCGTTGCCCCGCAGGTTGCAGGGCGGATATGACGTCTCACTGCCGCGGCCCAAGATGGAGCCGATCCGCACTGGACCAAAGACTATAGAGGATCTGCTATCTGGACGGTGAGAGAGAGGGAGTGAGAAAGAGGGAGAGGGAGGGAGAGAGATTGTGGGGAGAGAGAGATAGGAGGAGGGGAGAGAGAGGTAGGAGCGGGACGCTATCTGGACGGTGAGAGAGATAGACAGATAGATCGATACAGAGAAGGAGAGAGAGTGAAAGATGGTGTGAGGAGAGAGCGGAGAGAGGTTGACTCCCACTGACCCCTCCCTACTCTCCCCCTCCCTCCATCCTCTTCTCTCACTCTCTCTCTCGCTCCCCCACCCTCCATCCCCTCTCTCTCCTTCTCTCTCTCACTCTCCCTCTCTCCCCCTCTCCCTTCATCTCCCTCTCACACACAGTCAAGTTTCCTCCCCACTCTCCTGTCGGGTTAAAGAGCGGGTGTGAAGTTTATTAATGATGATATTTATCAGCGGGCGGTGAATCTGTGGGATTTGTTGCCACAGACGGCGGTGGAGGCCAAGTAAGTGGGTAAACAAGGGGGGCCATTGAAACGTCACCGAACGGTGAAAGGCCCGGATAGAGTGGATGTGGAGAGGATGTTTCCACTAGTGGGAGAGTCTAGGACCAGAGGGCACAAACTCCCAATTCAAGGACGTTCCTTCAAGTCAAGTCAAGTCACATTTATCTATATAGCACATTTAAAAAACAACTCTCGTTGGCCAAAGTGCTTTACATTTGTTATAAGACTAGCACAACAAAACAAACTACATACATATATACATGCAACCCTCACTCAGAGGACATCAGGAAAGGCTTGGGAATATAGATAAGTCTTGACTTAAATGAGTCGATGGAGGGGGCAGTTCTGATGGGAAAGGGGATGCTGTTCCACAGTCTAGGGGCTGCAACCGCAAAGGTGCGGTCGCCCCTGAGCTTATGCCTAGACCGTGGGATATTCAGCAACCCCAAGTCGGCCGATCTGAGTGGCCTGGAGGTGGAGTGGTGGGTGAGAAGACTTTTTATGTCGGTGGGGGCAAGCCCATTGAGGGCTTTGTAGACATGGAGGAGAATCTTGAAGGAAGGAGATGGAGAGGAATTTCTTTACCCAGAGGGTGGTGAATCTGTGGGATTCATTGCCACAGACGGGGTGGAGGCCACAAGTCAGTGGATTTATTTAAGGTAGAGATAGATAGATTGTTGATTAGTGCAGGTGTCAGGGGTTATGAGGAGAAGGCAGGAGAAAGAGGTTTGCAGGGAGAGGTAGATCAGCCGTGATTGAATGGCGGAGTGGACTCGATGGGCCAAATGGCCTAATTCTGTTCCTATCATAGAAACATAGAAAATAGGTGCAGGAGGAGGCCATTCGGCCCTAGGATCCAGCACCGCCAATCATTGTGATCATGGCTGATCGTCCCCTATCAATAACCCGTGCCTGCCTTCTCCCCATGATCATCCCCGATGATCTTGTGATTTCACTCAACAGGGGTTGGAAAGAGCAGTTTGTTACTTTTGGTTTGCTGATAACACATTCTCAGGTAGGAGGGAGAGAGAGAGGGGAGGGGGGGAGAGAGAGATGAGGGAGAGAGAGAGAATGAGGGAGGGGGAGGAGGGAGAGCGAGAGAGAAGGGGGAAGGAGGGAGAGAGAGGAGGGAGGGGCAGTGAGCGGGAGAAAGTAATGGAGAGGGAGAGGCGAGGACAGGAGGGTCTGTTTCCCGAAGTGTTTGAACATCTCTCTCCCCTCCACCTCTCTCTCCCCTCCACCTCCCTCTCCCTCCCCACCTCTCCCTCCGTCTCTCTTCCTCCGTCTCTCTCCCTCCGCCTCTCTCCCTCCGCCTCTCTCCCTCCGTCTCTCTCCCTCCGTCTCTCTCCCCCTCCCCCTCTCTCTTTTGCCTTTCTCTGTCTTTCCCTCACTCTGTGTCTTTCTCTCGCTCTCTGTCTCTCTCCCTCTGTGTCTCTCTCTGTCTCTCCCTCTCTCTCTCTCTCTCCCTCTCTCCATCTCTCTCTCTCTCTCTCTCTGTCTCTCACTCTCTCTCTCTCTCTTTCAGGTAGCTACATCACTACTATCGGAGTGGATTTCAAGAGTCAGACGGTCGATGTTAATGGGGAGAAGGTGAAGCTGCAGATCTGTACAATCACGTCTCCCCCCCACGGCTCTCGCTTAACTTTTTTTGCCTGTTGTCAGAGAGGGAGGGAGGTGAATACTCTCTCTCTCTCTCTCTCCCTCTCTCTCTTCTCTCTCCCCTCTCTCTTCTCTCTCTTCTCTCTCTTCTTTCTCTCTCTCCTTTCTCAAATGTTTCTGAAAACTCTCCCAAACTTTCTCTCACACTCATTCCCTCCCTGGCAGGCCGATCCTCTCTACATCTCTCCCCATCTCTCTCCCACCCTCTCTCTCTCCCTCCCTCTCTCCCTCTCTTCCTCTCTCTCGCCCTCTCTCCCTCTGTCTCGCTCTCTCTCCCTCTCTCCCTCTCTCTCTTCCCCTCTCTCTCTCCCTCTCTCACCACTCTCTGCCCCTCTCTCTCCCTCTCTCTCCATCCCTGGTGAGACCACACACTATGTATTGTGTGCCGTTTTGGCCTGTTGGCCTTCATAACCAGAGGAGTTGAGTATAGGAGCAAACAGGTCCTTCTGCAGTTGTACAGGGCCCTGGTGAGACCACACCTGGAGTATTGTGTACAGTTTTGGTCTCCTAATTTGAGGAAGGACATTCTTGCTATTGAGGGAGCCCAGCGTAGGTTCACCAGGTTAATTCCCGGGATGCCGGGACTGTCATATGCTGAGAGAATGTAGCGGCTGGGCTTGTACACTCGGGAGTTTAGAAGGATGAGAGGGCATCATATTGAAACATATAAGATTGTTAAGGGTTTGGACAGGCTAGAGGCAGAAAACATGTTCCCGATGTTGGGGGAGTCCGGAACCAGGGGCCACAGTTTAAGAATAAGGCGTCGGCCATTTAGAACGGGGATGAGGAGAAACTTTTCCACCCAGAGAGTTGTGAGTCTGTGACCATTTAGGACTGAGATGAGGAGAAACTTGTCCACCCAGAGAGTTGTGAATCTGTGGCCATTTTGGACTGAGATGAGGAGAAACTTTTCCACCCGGAGAGTTGTGAGTCTGTGGGATTTAATGCCTCAGAAGGCGGTGGAGGCCGGTTCACTGGATGTGTTTTCAAGGGAGATCTAGATAGGGCTCTTAAAGATAGCGGAGTCAGGGGATATGGGGAGAAGGCAGGAACGGGGTACTGATTGGGAATGATCAGCCATGATCACATTGAATGGCGGTGCTGGCTCGAAGGGCCGAATGGCCTCCTCCTGCACCTATTGTCTATTGTCCAGTGAAGGTGATTTGACTTGTTGTTAGACAAAAATGTTGGAGAAGCTCAGTGTGTGAGGCAGCATCTATGGAGTGAAGGACATGGTTCTTGAGTCTGAAGAAGGGTCTCAACCCGAATCGTCACCTATTTCCTTCGCTCCATAGATGCTGCCTCACCCGCTGAGTTACTCCAGCATTTTGTGTCTATCTTCGATTTTCCAGCATCTGCAGTTCCTTCTTAAACATTTAGACGACATTGTTGTCTCGTTTATTCCATTACATTGTGGTTCTCACAAAGAACGAGTCCTTATAAATATCTGCCCTGGCCAATGGCGTTTCTATTTGCAGACCATTTCTCTTTCCTGTCCTATGTGTTGAGTACGTTATGTATCTATCTGCAGTTAGGCCCACGGTTGGCAGGAATGGGTCTATGTTCACCTAAACCCTCTGTCCCAGAGAGGGAGGGAGAGAGAGAGAGAGAGAGCGAGACCGAGAGAGACAGTGAGGGGGAGAGGGAGAGAGAGAGAGACAGAGGGAGAGAGAGACAGAGAGAGAGGGAGAGAGACAGAGAGACACATAGAGAGAGATACAGAGAGAGAGAGAGAGAGAGAGAGAGAGAGAGAGAGAGAGAGAGAGAGACAGACAGACAGACAGACAGACAGACAGACAGACAGACAGACAGACACATGAGAGAAAGACAAACAGAGAGAGAGAGAGAGGGTCATATATTAATATAGAGAGGGAGAGAGAGAGAGAGAGAGAGACAGTAAAGGAAACCGGCTGAAAATTAGAAGCTGGTGTGACTTCAGTGTGGGGGGAGAGAGAGAGAGAGAGAGAGAGAGAGACGGTCAGACAGAATGAGCGAGAAAGAGACAAGGCCTTCAACCCAACCTGCCCACACCGGCCAAAATGCCCCATCTACACTAGTCCCACCCCAACCAACGTGCCCCATCTACACTAGTCCCACCTCGACCAACATGTCCCATCTACACTAGTCCCACCCCGACCAACGTGCCCCATCTACACTAGTCCCACCCCGACCAACATGCCCCATCTACTCTAGTCCCACGCTGACCAACAATCTATACAAGAACCACCTGCCAGCGTTTGGCCCATATCCCTCCAAACTTGTCCTAGCCATATACCTGTCCAAGTGTTGCGATAGTCCCAGTCTCAACTACCTCCTCCGGCAGCTTGTTCCATATACCCACCACCCTCTGTGTGGAAAAGTTGCCCCTCAGGTGCCTATTCAATTTTTCCCACCCCCACCTCACTCACCTTGAACACATGTCCTCATATCCTCGATTCCCCTACTCAGGACAAGAGACTCTGTGTGTCTACCCGATCTATTCCTCTGGTGATTTTGTACACCTCTATAAGATCACCCCTCATCCTCCTGTGCTCCAAGGAATAAAGCCACAGCCCTTTGCCCCAACCTCTCCCTGTAGCTCAGGCCCCTCGAGTCCCGGCAACATCCTCGTAAATCTTCTCTGCGCCCTTTACAAGCTCAACGACATCTTTCCTGTAACACGGTGCACAGAACTGAACGCAATACTCTAAATGCAACCTCACCAACGTCTTGTACAACAGCAACGTGACCTCCTAACTTCTCAATACAGACTCAATACAGAGAGAGAGAGTGAGAGGGGGGGGGAGAGATAGAGACAGAGAGAGAGAAAGAGAGATAGAGAGAGAGAAACCGATACAAAGAGAGATACAGCGAAACAGACAGACACATAGAGAGAGAGAGAATGCGAGAGAGAGAGAGAGAGACAGTGGGACAGAGACAGACAGAGAGATGGAGAGAGAGAGAGAGAAGAGAGTCAGAAAGGGAGAGAGAGAGACGGGGAGTGAGAGGGAGAGACTGAGGGAGAGAGAGACAGAGCCCGAGAGTGACAGAGACTAAGAGGCAGACAGAGAGAGTGAGAGAGAAAGAGAGAGAGAGGGTGAAAGAGAGAGAGAGGGTGAAAGAGAGAGAAAGAGAGAGTGTCAGTGAGAGGGACAGTGGCAGAGAAAAGCAGAGAGAGATAGCGAGAAATAGAGAGAGATGCAGAGAGAGAGAAAGAAAGACAGAGAAACAGACAGAGAAACGGAGAGGGAGACAGAGAGAGAGAGAGACGGTGAGAAACGGAGAAAGAGAGACAGAGGGAGAGAGAGAGGGAGACACAGGGAGAGAAAGGGGGCGGCAGATATGGACACAGAGAGAGGGGGTGAGGGACAGACAGATGGGAGAGAGAGACAGAGAGAGTGAGAGACAGATAGAGAGGCAGAGAGAGGTAGAGAGAGAAACGGAGAGAGAGACATAGAGAGATACAGAGAGAGGGAGAGAGAGAGTGAGAATGCGAGAGAGGGAGAGACTGAGGGAGAGAGAGACAGAGAGAGAGGGAGTGACACAGAGAGAGACAGGGAAGCCCAGGACAAGGGGTCACAGCTTAAGGATAGAGTGTAAATCCTTTAAGACCGAGATGAGAAAAACATTTTTCACACAGAGAGTGGTGAATCTGTGGAACTCTCTGCCACAGAGGGTAGTTGAGGCCAGTTCATTGGCTCTATTTAAGAGGGAGTTAGATGTGGCCCTTATGGCTAAAGGGATCAGGGGGTATGGAGAGAAGGCAGGTACGGGATACTGAGTTCGGTGATCGGCCATGATCATATTGAATGGCGGTGCAGGCTCGAAGGGTCGAATGGCCTCTACTCCTGCACCTATTGTCTATGTATCTATGAGCATGTGAGAGAGAGACAGACAGGGAGAGAGAGAGTGGGAGAGACAGAGAGAGACAGAGAGAGAGAGGAGGGAGACAGAGAAAGAGAGAGGCGGAGACAGAGAGAAAGCGAGAGAGATATAGAGAGAGTGAGAGAGAGAGAGACAGAGGGAGGGGGAAAGACAGAGACAGGAAGACAAGAGATTCTGGCAACCAAGAGAAAACAGAATATGCGGCCACTGTTTGACAGATGAGGTTGAAACAGAGGCGCACTTCCTCCTAAAATGCAAAAAATTTGACAAAACAAGGAAAGCATACTTTGACAAACTCAGTGTGGCAACCCCTGATTTTAAAGAACTAGATGATACATCAAAACTAAGAATAATAATTGTCGAAGGAAATAAGGCACAATACGTAACAGCATGCCACAACCTGAGAGACGGCGAATGACCAACATGCACATGTGTATGCACACACTAATTGACATTAACTGACACTAAGAAATGAATATTGAATTGCTAAACTTGCTTTTGTGTTGTACTGCTGCAGCTGCAAGAACGTGTAGCATCAATAAAGGGCTATAGGCCTATTGCGAGTTTATGTATAGGGACATATCTATCCATGCACTATAGACTTGTATTTATACTGATGCATTTTAAATATGTGTGTCATGTTATATACTTTGGCAATATAACAATGTATTTTTTATCATGCCAATAAAGTTTTTGAATTTAAAAATTGAAAATTAAGCGAGAGAGACACAGTGGAAGAGAGAGAGAGAGAGAGACAAAGAGAGCCAAAGAGATAGAGAGGGAGAGAGAAGGAGAGAGACAGACAGAGAAAGAGATGCAGACAGATATAGAGAGAGAAAGAGCGAGACACGTAGGGAGAGATAGGCAGATGGGAAAGAGACAGAGAGAGTGAGAGCGAGAGAGAGAGAGAGAGAGAGACAGGGAGAAAGAAAGAAGAGAGAGATGTAGAGAGAGAGAGGGGGACAGGGAGAGAGACAGTGACAGAGACAGATGGATAGAGAGACAGAATGAGAGACTGAGAGGGAGAGACAGAGAGAGAGAGACAGTGAGATAGAGAGAGGAAGAAAGCGAGCCAGTTACAGAGAGAGAGACAAGAGAGGGCCATAGAAACATAGAAAATAGGTGCAGGAGTAGGCCATTCGACCCTTCGAGCCTGCACCACCATTCAATATGATCATGGCTGATCATCCAACTCGGTATCCTGTACCTGCCTTCTCTCCATACCCCCTGATCCCTTTAGCCACAAGGGCCACATCTAACTGTGGATAAATGTGAGGTTATCCACTTTGGTGGCAAAAACAGGAAAGTAGACTATTATCTGAATGATGGCCGATTAGGAAAGGGGGAGATGCAACGAGACCTGGGTATCATGGTAGACCACTCATTAAAATTAGGCATGCAGTTGCAGCAGGCAGTGAAGAAGGTGAGTGGTATGTTAGCATTCATAGCAAAAGGATTTGAGTATAGGAGCAGGGAGGTTCTACTGCAGTTGTACAGGGTCTTGGTGAGACCACACCTGGAGTATTGCGTAAAGTTTTGGTCTCTTAATCTGAGGAAAGACATTCTTGCCATAGAGGGAGTACAGAGAATGTTCACCAGACTGATTCCTGGGATGTCAGGACTTTCATATGAAGAAAGACTGGATAGACTCGGTTTGTACTCGCTAGAATTTAGATGATTGAGGGGGATCTTATAGAAACTTACAAAATTCTTAAGGGGTTGGACAGTCTAGATGCAGGAAGATTGTTTCCGATGTTGGGGAAGTCCAGAACAAGGGGTCACAGTTTAAGGATAAGGGGGAAATCTTTTAGGACCGAGATGAGGAAAACATCTTTCACACAGAGAGTGGTGAATCTCTGGAATTCTCTGCCACAGAAGGTAGTTGAGGCCAGTTTGTTGGCTATATTTAAGAGGGAGTTAGATGTGGCCCTTGTGGCTAAAGGGATCAGGGGGTATGGAGAGAAGGGAGGGAGTGGGATACTGAGTTGGATGATCAGCCATGATCATATTGAATGGCGGTGCAGGTTCGAAGGGCCGAATGGCCTACTCTTGCACCTATTTTCTATGTTTCTATAAAAAACGAGAGAGAGAGAGAGAGAGAGAGAGAGATAGAGGGAGGGAGACAGAGAAAGAGAGGGGGAGAAAAAGAATGATGGGGGGGGGAGAAAGAGGGGGAGAGTGAGGGAGAGAGATTTAAAAAATGTTAATATTTTCTTAAGAAATGGATAGATGTTTAGATCTAGTAATTGAATTTTGTAATTAGCTACAGTTGGGTAACTAACTAATTATATGCTTTAATTTCAGGTTATCCAAGTAAGATTGTTTCATATTTGTTTCAGAATGTTTCAATCTATAATAACTGAACATTTCATTCAGTACTCTTAATTTTTAAGAAAGTTATGGGATTTTGACTGTCCTCGATCACAGCTTTTGTGTTAAGTCAATGGAAAAGCAATAGGGAACAAGATGCTAATTTCAGAGTATGAAAATGGCCATAACCTTTTTAATATGAAAGTGAGTGAATTAGGTGTCAAACTAAACTTCTTTTTATGTTTTATCTGATGTGATAAATTGCAGACTTGATTTTTCAAATCTCGAAATTTTGTAACATTGCTGCATAATACCATCAGTTTTAATCTATTATTTGAGAGGGAGGCTCTAGGCTTGTGAGGCCCCTCCCAATCCCCAATGTTTATTAAAGAATTATACGCCTAATGGGAAATATTTCATAAAGAATTGTTCCTTATTGACAATTATATTGCAAAATCTGAATCAAATCTGCTTCCAAAAACCATTTACAAAACGAGTATGCTTTTTCCTATCCAGAACAATGGGAGTCCAGAACCAGTTTAAGAATAAGGGGTAAGCCATTTAGGACTGAGATGGGGGGAAACCTTTTTCACCCAGAGAGTTGTGAATCTGTGGAATTGTCTGCCACAGAAGGCAGTAGAGGCCAATTCACTGGATGTTTTCAAGAGAGAGTTAGATTTAGCTCTTTGGGGTAACGGAAACATGGGATCTGGGGGGGAAAGCTGCCGGACGAGGTAGTTGAGGCTGGGACTATCCCAATGTTTAAGAAACAGTTAAACAGGTCCATGGGTCGGACAAGTTTGGAGGGATATGGACCAAATGCAGGCAGGTGGGACTAGTGTGGCTGGTACCTGATGGTCGGTGTGGTCAAGTTGGGTCGAAGGGCCTGTATCCACACTGTATCACTCTGTGACTCTAACACCAATTCCTGCAGTAACTCGGCGGATCAGACAGCATCTGTGGAGAACATGGTTAGGTGACGTTTCTGGTTGGGACCCTTCTTCAGACTGACGCCATGTTAACAGATGAGGGGGTGACGGCAGATGAGTGAAGTCTTTGGAGTATTGCATACAGTTCTGGTCACTCCATTACAGGACTGATGTGGAGGCTTTGGGGAAGGTGCAGAGATAGTTTAAAAACAAGGAACTGCAGATACTGGTTTACAAAAAGGACACCAAATGCTGGAGTAACTCAGCGGGACAGGCAGCATATCTGGAGAGAAGGAATGGGTGAGGTTTCGGGTCGAGACTGAAGAAGGGTGTGCCAGCAGGCCGGAGGGGTGGGCAAAGGCCCTACCACAGAGCGGACAGGTGAAGGGGCGCTGGCTGGTGTGGTGTGCTCCAGCAGGTCGTCAATGCGGGTGAAGCCACAGGCTGGACATGCGGGTGAAATGCTTGCCACACTCAAATCACAAAGGGTCTCTCTCCGGTGTATATCAGCTGGTGCTCCCGCAGCCCCCTTGACGCAGTGGGAGCAACCGCTTGCCGGTGTGGGCCAGCATGTTGGAGCAACTCACCCCCTCCCCATCCTTCCCCACCCCCACCCCACACCACTCGACTCCCACCCTCCCCACTTTCCCATCACCCACTTCCCCTTTCGTCAAGCACGCGTTAGTAATGTTCTGTTTGCCAACTTGTTCCCCTCCTGTAGGGTTTAGGAGCCTTTGCTGTGGACGGAGAGATGGGGTCGTGAGCAGCCATTGAGGGTGAGCCCCCCCATCTGCTCGGTGTGCGGGCTGAGCTTCAAGGGGCTGAGCTTCAATGGAGGACCACATGACGGGGCACAACAAGGAGAAGCGTTATGAGTGCGACGTGTGTGGCAAGGCCTGGCAGTACCCGAGCGAGCTGGAGATCCACCGGCGGGTGCACACAGGAGAACGCCCCTTCAACTGCTCGGACTGTGGCAAGAGCTTCAAGACGGCGATGGTCCTGGAGACCCACCGGCGGGTGCACACGGGCGAGAAGCCCTACACCTGCACCGACTGCGGCAAGGGCTTCACCCACTCCAGCAGCCTGCTGAAGCACCAGCGCACCCACACCGGCGAGCGCCCCCTACACCTGTGCCCAGTGCGGCAAGGGCTTCACCCGCTCTGACTCTCTGCAGAAGCACCAGCGCACCCACACCGGCGAGCGCCCCTACACCTGTGCCCAGTGCGGCAAGGGCTTCATCCACTCCAGCAGCCTGCTGAAGCACCAGCGCACCCACACCGGTGAGCGCCCCTACACCTGTGCCCAGAGCGGCAAGGGCTTCACCTGCTCCTCCAACCTGCTGATGCACAAGCGCACCCACACCGGCGAGCGCCCCTACACCTGTGCCCAGTGCAGCAAGGGCTTCACCTGCTCCTTCAGCCTGCTGATGCACAAGCGCACCCACACCGGTGAGCGCCCCTACACCTGTGCCCAGTGCGGCAAGGGCTTCACCCGCTCTGACTCTCTGCAGAAGCACCAGTGCACCCACACCGGCGAGCGCCCCTACACCTGTGCCCAGTGCGGCAAGGGCTTCACCCGCTCCTGCAATCTGCTGATGCACAAGCGCACCCACACCGGCGAGCGCCCCTACACCTGTGCCCAGTGCGGCAAGGGCTTCACCCACTCCAGCAGCCTGCTGAAGCACCAGCGCACCCACACCGGCGAGCGCCCCTACACCTGTGCCCAGTGCGGCAAGGGCTTCACCTGCTCCTCCAACCTGCTGATGCACAAGCGCACCCACACCGGCGAGCGCCCCTACACCTGTGCCCAGTGCGGCAAGGGCTTCACCTGCTCCTCCAACCTGCTGATGCACAAGCGCACCCACACCGGCGAGCGCCCCTACACCTGTGCCCAATGCGGCAAGAGCTTCACCCACTCCGGCAGCCTGCAGCAGCACCAGCGCACCCACACCGGCGAGCGCCCCTACACCTGCACCCAGTGCGGCAAGGGCTTCACCAACTCCACCCGGCTGCTGTCCCACCAGCGGGTGCACGCCGACGACCGTCCCGTCCCCAGCCCGGTGTGTGGAGAGCACTTTGCCATGGCCTCTCACGCCCTGTCTCACCAGCAACTGCACACCAGTGCCCAGCCCTACGACTGCCCATACTGTGGTGAGTCGTTTGACAGCTCACGGAGGTTGCGGCAGCACCGGCGGACCCACGCCGGCGAGCAGCTGCTCCCACTGTGACAAGAGAGCACAGTGGATACACACCAGAGAGAGATCCTTTGTTTGCGCTGAGTGTGGCAAGGGTTTCACCCGCATGTCCAGCCTGTGGCAGCACCGGCGTACCCACACGGTGAGCGTCCCTTCCCCTGCCCGTCCTGTGGTAAGGGCTTCACCCGCCATGACCACCTGCTGGAGCATCGGCGAGTCCACACCGGCCAGTGCCCCTTCACCTGCCCGCTCTGTGACAAGGCCTCTGCCCGCTCCTTCAGCCTGCTGGCACACTGCCACGTGGATAGATAGGCGCTGTTTAGGTAAACACAAAATGCTGGAAGGAATGGGTAACGTTTCTGGTCGAAACCCTCCTCAGACTTGACCCGAAATGTCACCCAGTTCTTCTCTCCAGAGATGCTGCCTGTCCCGCTGAGTTCCTGCAGCGTTTTGTGTCCTTTTTTGTAAACCAGCATCTGCAGTTCCTTGTTTTTAAACCATTCTGGTTAACCATCGCTGCACCTTCCCCAGAGCCTCCACATTAATCCTGTAATGGAGTGACCAGAACTGTATGCAATAATCCAAATGCTACCTGACCAATGTCCCTTAAAGCTGCACATATATATTCATCTCTCCTTATCTCACATCCTTTTATCTCCTTATTCTGCCTTGCCTCTGTCACTTACTTCACTCATCTGCCAATCACCCCCTCACCTGTCAACATAGTGTCAGTCTGAAGAAGGGTCCCGACCCGAAATGTCACCTAACCATGTTCTGCACAGATGCTGCCTGACCCGCTGAGTTACTGCAGCACCCTTTGACTAAGTTCCTGTTGTTTGGGGGTTTGTAACTAAAGTTTGTGATCGATATAACCATAGCATGAGAAGTATTGTGTTAGTGACGAGAAAGCTTTGAATGGGTATACTCTGATTGATGTGTTAGACGTCATTGGTCCAACCTTGTATAAACATGTGACTATGTTTCCAAAATACTAACAAAAGATGCTGTATGTCTTTGTTCATTAGAGTGATAGCCCAGGAGGGTTAAGTATGTGTTGCATACTTGACTTTGTGTCCCCTGCCACTCTCGCCGGCTAAATGATCAGTAAAGCTTGTGTTGGTTGATCTAACTTATTGTGAGTTGTCTGTTTTAAGAAATGTACCTTAACAGTTCTGAACTCCCCCAACATGGGGAACATGTTTCCTGCATCTACCCTGTCCAATGCCTCACTAATTTTATACAATTCTATAAGATACCCGCTAATCCTTCTGAATTCCAGTGAATACAAACCCAGTCGACCCATTCTTTCAACATAGAAACATAGAAAATAGGTGCAGGAGTAGGCTATTCGGCCCTTCGAGCCTGCACCGCCATTCAATATGATCATGGCTGATCATCCAACTCAGTATCCTGTACCTGCCTTCTCTCCATACCCCCTGATCCCTTTAGCCACAAGGGCCACATCTAACTCCCTCTTAAATATAGTCAATGAACTGGCCTCAACTACCTTCTGCGGGAGGGAATTCCAGAGATTCGCCACTCTCTGTGTGAAAAATGTTTTCCTCATCCCGGTCCTAAAAGATTTCCCCCTTATCCTTAAACTGTGACCCCTTGTTCTGGACTTCCCCAACATCGGGAACAATCTTCCTGCATCTAGCCTGTCCAACCCCTTAAGAATTTTGTAAGTTTCTATAAGAACCCCCCTCAATCTTCTAAATTCTAGTGAGTATACCGAGTCTATCCAGTCTTTCTTCATATGAAAGTCCCGACATCCCAGGAATCAGTCTGGTGAACCTTCTCTGTACTCCCTCTATGGCAAGAATGTGTTTCCTCAGATTAGGAGACCAAAACTGTACACAATACTCCAAGTGTGGTCTCACCAAGACCCTGTACAACTGCAGTAGAACCTCCCTGCTCCTATACTCAAATCCTTTTGCTATGAATGCTAACATACCATTCGCCTTCTTCACTGCCTGCTGCACCTGCATGCCTACTTTTAATGACTGGTGTACCATGACACCCAGGTCTCGTTGCATCTCCCCCTTTCCTAATCGGCCACCATTCAGATAAAAATCTACTTTCCTGTTTTTGCCACCAAAGTGGATAACCTCACATTTATCCACATTATACTGCATCTGCCATGCATTTGCCCACTCACCCAGCCTCTCCAAGTCACCTTGCAGCCTCCTAGCATCCTCCTCACAGCTAAAACTGCCCCCCACTGCCCCACATATGTCAGTCCCGCCATCATCTCAGGAATTAACCTTGTGAGCCTACTCTGGGCTCCCTCAATAGCAAAAAAAATCTCCTTCCTCAAATTTGGGGACCAAAACTGCACACAATTCTCCAGTTGTGGTGTCACTGGGGCCCTGTACAACTGCAGTAGGTCCTCCTTGCGCCTTAAACTCAACTCCTCGCCCTATGAAGGCCAACATGCCATTGGCTTTCTTCACTGCTTGCTGTACCTGCATGCTTACTTTCAGTGACTGATGTACCAGGACACACAGATCTCGTTGTACTTCCAATTTTCCTAACCTGACACTATTCATGTAATACAGAGTGCTGGAGTAACACCTTACAATTACTTATCTCTGTGTCTCACTCTCCTGTGACTCTCAGTCTGAAGAAGGTTCCTTCACTCCAGAGATGCTGCCTGTCCAGCTGAGTTACTCCAGCATTTTGTGTCTGTCTATGGATAACATGGATAGGGGTCCTTTGTTTTGTCGGTCATTACCCCTCTTCAGACCTGAAACATCATCTATCCACATTGACCAGTGATGCTGCCTGACCCGAATTACACCAGCATTCTGTGAAACGTCACCTATCCATGTTTTCCACAGATGCTGCCTGACCCGCTGAGTTACTCCAACACTCTGAAACGCCACCTATCCATGTTCTCCACAGATGCTGCCTGACCCGCTGAGTTACTCCAACACTCTGTGAAACGCACCTATCCACGTTCTGCACACAGATGCTGCCTGACCCGCTGAGTTACTCCAGCACTCTGTGAAACGCACCTATCCATGTTCTCCACAGATGATGCCTGACCCGCTGAGTTGCTCCAGCACGTTTTAATGTAAAAATAAACAGCCTACGTTGCCTTGTCCCCTACGTGAGATCCGTCCTGTTGTCGGCGTTCACGGCTTTAGAAGATGATTTTTAATTTACTCTAACACTTAAATTATCCAACTTAGTTTAAAAATAAGTGCAGAGAACGGCAGTCGGAGCGATTTTTCTTGAGCAATTAAACAGGCTGATGAACATCAATTTAAACAGCCTGGAGGAAACACCATTTTAAACCCGCCACCCTCTCGAAGGCGCCAAAGTGAATTCTTGTGTGAATGTTATTTGGACACTTAGGCTATTTAAAAATGTTGATCTTTTCTTAAGAAATGGATAGATGTTTAGATCTAGTAATTGAATTATGTAATTAGCTACAATTGGGTAACTAACTAATTATATGCTTTAATTTCAGGTCATCCAAGTAAGATTGTTTCATATTTGTTTCAGAATGTTTCAATCAATAATAACTGAACATTTCTTTTAGTTCTCTTAATTTTTAAGAAGGTTATGGGCTTTTGACTGTCCTCGATCACAGCTTTGGTGTTAAGTCAATGGAAAAGCAATAGGGTACAAGATGCTAATTTCCGAGTATGAAAATTGCCATAACCTTTTTAATACTGAAGATATGAAAGTGAATTAGGTGACAAATTAAACTTCTTTTTATGTTTTATCTGATGGGATAAATTACAGACTTGATGTTTAAAATCCCAACATGTTGTAACATTGCTACATTGAGGTGGGGACGGAGGGGGACAAAGGTGAGACCTTTGCTGAGGACAGACCGTTGGGTGTGGGGGAGGTCGGGGGGGGGGGGGGGGATGGTGAACACCCGGCAGGGATGGGGATTGGGGCCGGCGGAAGGCAGGTGGGTGGGTGGGTGGACTGGGGGCGATGGAGGCGATGTGTGGGTGGTCAGGGGGTGGGTGGTCAGGGGGTGAGAGGGCTGCAGTGTGGGGGGGTAAATGCAGGGGTCAGTCACATAGTTAGAGGGGGATGGGGAAGACTCAGTGGACCAGCCACTGGGGTTAACAAGGCTGGGCAGACTAGCTCTAGGAACCAGCGCAGTGAAGCCCAGGAGAGTGGGAGTGAGCAGCGTGGAGGCTTCAGGCGCAGTGAAGCAGAGTCCAGGCTCCAGGTGAGGCGACGCTGCGGCTGCTGGAGGGAGGGAGGGAGGTGATCGTTGTGGAGAAGCGAAGCCCGAATGGACGGCCGTTGGGGAAGAACTTCTGGAAACGCGAGCGGGAGGGATGGCGGGAAATAACGGGCGTCAACGGCTGAGGGAGCGCGGGAGCGTTGACAGTTGGTGGGGGGGGGTGTTGACGTCACTGGGCCCCGCGCCGTTACCCCCCGCTTTGGCCCCGCCCCCACACACGCGCTCTGGCCCCGCCCCGTTACCCCCGCGCTCTGGCCCCGCCCCCACACACGCCCTCTGGACCCGCCCACACACACACTGGCCCCGCCCACACACACGGGCTCTGGCCTCGCCCACACACACACGCGTGCTCGGATCCCGGGTGGAGGCGGGAGAACGGGTCGAGCACACGGTGTCAATCAAATGCAGCTGCTTTAAATTCATGCTTTTTACCCCTTTAACGTCGCATTCCAGGTATCCCAACTTCGGGGCGGTTAACGACGGCGATCAACGGTTAATGAGTGAGTGGGGGGTGGGAGAGGGGGAGAGAGGGGGGGAAGAGAGGAGGAGGGGGTGGGGAGAGAAGAGGAGGGGGGAGAGAGGAGGGGGGGAGAGAGGGGGAGGTTAACCGGCTGGAGAGTTTTATCGGCGGGGGTGTCGAAAGCTGGAGCCGCCCGGGAGCGAGTGTATTACAGTTGTGGGGCCCGGGAGCGAGTGTAATACAGTTGTGGAGCCCGGGAGCGAGTGTATTACAGTTGTGGGGCCCGGGAGCGAGTGTATTACAGTTGTGGGGCCCGGGAGCGAGTGTATTACAGTTGTGGGGCCCGGGAGCGTGTGTATTACAGTTGCGGGGCCCGGGAGCGAGTGTAATACAGTTGCGGGGCCTGGGAGCGAGTGTAATACAGTTGTGGGGCCTGGGAGCGAGTGTAATACAGTTGTGGGGCCCGGGAGCGAGTGTAATACAGTTGTGGGGCCCGGGAGCGAGTGTAATACAGTTGTGGGGCCCGGGAGCGAGTGTAATACAGTTGTGGGGCCCGGGAGCGAGTGTAATACAGCTGTGGGGCCCGGGGGGGGGGGGGGGAGAGAGGGGCACCAGCCCGGAAATGACGTCGCTGCCCCGCAGCCCCGCCGCGAGCGGTGATGTTAAGAGCGGGGCGGAAGGCGCAGGGTGGGACAGGAGAGCAAGGCCAAGTGGACGAGGAGTTTGTGGAGTGTCTGTCTGTCTCCATCCCTCGTGGATTCCCAGAGCAGTTTGTACAGGAGCTGACCAGGGAGAAGGCAAGTCTGGCTGTTCAGTGTCGTGCAATGAACCTGCTTAGATAAAGGCAAGTGGGGGTAAAATAGCCAGTCAGCAAATTAATGGCCATTCATTTACAGGAATCAAACACTAAATTCCTTCCATTCGGCCCATAAATCCAAGACAATGAGATTTAAAAATCATGCTATATTGTGAATTCTTGTGTGAATGTTATTTGGACACTTAGGCTATTTAAAAATGTCAAATCTTTTCTAAAGAAATGGATAACAGTTCTGTACTCCCCCAACATGGGGAACATGTTTCCTGCATCTACCCTGTCCAATCTCTCACTCATTTTATACGATTCTATAGGATTCCCACATCCTTCTGAATTCCAGTGAATACAAACCCAGTCGACCAATTCTTTCAACATATGTCAGTGCCGCCCTCATCATCATTTCCTGAGAAGGCTGGCATTTTCTTTCATTCTTGATAACACAACATGAATTCTGAAGAACACAGTCAGGTCAGGAAAAACTTGCTTTATTTGTTAGGCAAGGCACAAATACGTTAAGACTTTCTTTAAAAAAAAACACTTTAAAATGCTTTTAAGTGTTTGGGCCAGTGGCAGCCAGCTGGTACTGTGAGCAGTCGGCTGTGTGCAGCTTGGCTCACTTTTGCATTTTCACTTGGGTACAGTATGAATGAGAAGATGCTGGTACTGTTGCTTGTCTGCTCCTCGACAGGGCTAAGGAGGGCTTCTATTAGGAACACTTCTCCATCCGTTTCCCACCACGGATGGCTGACCTGCTGAGTTCTACCGGCACTTTGGAGGGGAATGGCCAGGCAACGTGTCGGGTCTGGACATTTCTATGGACTCATGGAGTCGGGGGGGGAGCAGGAAAAAAGAGTTGGGGTCGGGACAGGCTCCAGGATTTCATTTGGATGAGGGGAGAGTCTCCTCAAATTGGAGAATTCTGTGTTCATGTCATTGGGCTGTAAGCTGTGAGGTGCTGTCCCTCCAGTTTGTGTGTCACCTCACTCTGGCAATGGAGGAGGCCCAGGACAGAAAGATCAGTGTGGGAGTGGTAAGGGGAGATAAAATGGTTGGCAACCGGGAGATCCAGCAGGCCTTGGCGGACTGAGCGCAAGTGAAGGGTGAAATGTACGCCTAGTCTAGATACAAGGAACAGCAGATGCTGGTTTACAAAAAGAGACACAATCTCCTGGAGTAACTTGCACCTCTGGAGAACATGGACAGGCAACATTCTAGGTCAGGACCCTGCTTCAGACTGCTTGTTGTGGGGGGTGGAGAAAGTCGGAAAACAGAGGTGGGAGTGGTCGCCTTAGATTGCCTTCCCTCTACAGATGCCGCCTGACCCACTGAGTTCCTCCACCGCTTTAGAGGGAATGGACAGACAACGTTTTGAGTCAGGACCCTTCTTCAGACTGATTGGAGATGGTGGGGGGAGGATGCTGGAAAAGCGAGTTGGGGGCTGGACAAAGCCTGGCAAGTGATAGGTGGATACAAAATGCTGGAGTAACTCAGCGGGACAGGCAGCATCTCTAGAGATAAGGAATAGGTGAAGTTTCAGGCTGAAACCCTTCTTTAGACGTGATAGGTGGATATAGGTGAGGGAGACACAAGAAACTGCAGATGCTGGAATCTTGCATAGAGCACAATTTAGTTACACGCACAGAATCACTTGCCCAGACTGGGGGAATCGAGGACCAGAGGACATGGGTTCAAGGTGAAGGGGAAAAGATTTAACAGGAATCTGAGGGGTAACAGACAGTGGTGGGTGAATGGAACAAGCTGCCAGTGGAGGTAGTTGAGGCTGGGACTATCCCAACATTTAAGAAACAGCTATAGACAGGTACATAGATAGGCAAAGTTTGAAGGGATATGGGCCCCGGGAAATGTTGGTTGGTGTGGGCAAGTTGGGCCGAAGGTCCTGTTTCCACACTGTATCCTTCTGTGACTCTTACACAAAGTGCTGCAGTAACCCAGTGGGTCAGGCGGCATCTGTGGAGAACATGGATAGGTGACATTTCACAGAGTGCTGGAGTAACTCAGAGGGTCAGGCAGCATCTGTGGAGAACATGGATAGGTGACATTTCGGGTCAGGACCCTTCTTCAGACTGACACTATGTTGACAGTTGAGGGGGTGATCGGCAGATGAGTGAAGTAGACGGGGGAGGGAAAATAAGGAGATAAAAGGATGTGAGATAAGGAGAGAGGAATATATATGTGCAGCTTTAAGGGACATTGGTCAGGTAGCATTTGGAGTATTGCATACAGTTCTGGTCACTCCATTACAGGACTGATGTGGAGGCTTTGGGGAAGGTGCAGCGATGGTTAACCAAAATGGTTTGAAAACAAGGAACTGCAGATGCTGGTTTACAAAAAAGCACACAAAATGCTGAAGTAACTCAGCGGGACAGGGAGCATCTCTGGAGAGAAGGACTGAGTGACATTTCGGGTCAAGACTGAGGAGGGTCTCGACCAGAAACGTTACCCATTCCTTCCAGCATTTTGTGTTTACCTAAACAGCGCCTATCTATCCACGTGGCGGTGTGCCAGCAGGCTGAAGGAGCGGGCAATGGCCTGGCCACTGAGCGGGCAGTTGAAGGGGCGCTGGCCGGTGTGGACTCGCCGGTGCTCCAGCAGGTGGTCAAGGCGGGTGAAGCCGTTACCACAGGACGGGCAGGGGAAGGGAAGCTCACTGCTGTGGGTACGCCGGTGCTGCCACAGGCTGGACATGCGGGTGAAACCCTTGCCACACTCAGCGCACACCGGCACCCTGGTCGCCATCAATGGCCCCGTCTCTCCGTCCACAGCAATGGCTCCTAAACCCTGCAGGAGGGGTACACAGAGGGTCAACAAGCTGGCAAACAGGACATTACTAGCACATATTGGGTGCGTTTATGGCGGAGGAAACCGTTATATAATTCTGCGCGTCACCGCCAGAGACCCGGGTTCGATCCTGACTACGGGTGCTGTCTGTGTGGAGTTTGTACATTCTCCCTTTGACCCACGTGGGTTTTCACTCTGGGTGCTCCGGTTTCCTCCAACATTTCAAAGACGTTCAGGGTTGTAAATTAATCGGCCTCCACAAAATAGCTAAATTGTCCCCAATGTGCGTAGGATAGTGCTAGTGTACGGGGTGATCGCTGGTCGGCGCGGACCCCATGGGCCGAAACATCTGTTGTTTCCGCGCTGCATCTCTAATCTACACTAAACCAAAGAAGGGTGTCGACCCAAAATTTCACCCATTCCTCTCTCCACAGATACTGCCTGACCTGCTGAGTTACTCCAGCACTTTGTGTCTATCTTCTCCACAGATGCTGCCTGACCCGCTGAGTTACTCCAGCACTTTGTCATAAAGTCACGTAGTGATATGGCGTTGGAAAGAGGCCCTTCAGCCCAACTCATACCCTCACTCCTGGATCCGTCGGCTCTACACATTCCGCAAGGCTCAGAGTTCAGATTCCTAATGAGACCACACCTGGAGTATTGTGTGCAGTTTTGGTCCCCTAATTTGAGGAAGGACATTCTTGCTATTGAGGGAGCCCAGCGTAGGTTCACCAGGTTAATTCCCGGGATGGCGGGACTGTCATATGCTGAGAGAATGGAGCGGCTGGGCTTGTACACTCTGGAGTTTAGAAGGATGAGATGGGATCTTATTGAACCATATAAGATTGTTAAGGGTTTGGACACACTAGAGGCAGTAAGCATGTTACCGATGTTGGGGGAGTCCAGAACCGGGGGCCACACAGTTTAAGAATAAGGGGTAAGCCATTTAGAACAGAGACAAGGAAACACGTTTTCTCACACAGAGTTGTGAGTCTGTGTAATTCTCTGCCTCAGAGGGCGTTTCTGTGCGCACTTTCAAGAGAGAGCTAGATAGGGCTCTTAAAGATCGTGTAGTCAAGGGATATGGGGAGAAGGCAGGAACGGGGAACTGATTGGGGATGATCAGCCATGATCACATTGAATGGCGGTGCTGGCTCAAAGGGCCGAATGGCCTACTCCTGCACCCATTGTCTCTTGTCTATTGCCCCAGCGCCCCGCCATTCACAGTGAAGATCCTGCCCTGGTCTGACTTCCTAAACTGCAACACCCTCCCCACCCCCAAACAATGTGACCTCCTCCCTGTGGCTCCCTGCCCCTTATCCCTGCCGCCTCCTGCTCCTTACCCCCCTTTGCTCCCTCCCCCTCCTCCCCACCCCCAAACGATGTGAACCCCCACCAGGCTCCCTGCCCCATTCCATGACTCACTTGACCCCCCCCCCCCCCCCCCAGTTCCCTGCCTCCCTATTCATCCCCCTCGGCACCAAACCCACTCCCCCTTGAATACCTGCCCCCTCCCTTTTCTCCCTGCTTCCCCCTGCTACTCACTTCACCCCTTTTCCCCAGTCTCTCACTCCTCCCTCCCTCCTCCGGACTCTCCTCGCTCTCTCTCTCTCTGAACCTCTCCCCTTATTCCTGCACCTCTCAGCCCCCACCGCTCAGATATCTCTCTCTCCCTCTCCCCTCCAAACTCTCTCTCTCCTCCCCCTCCCCACTCTCTCTCGCCCTCCCTTCTCTCTCCACCTCTCTAACTCTCTCTCTCTGCCCCTATCTCTCTATCTACCCCTCTCACCCTCTCTCTCTACTCACTCCCTATCTCTCCCTCTCCACACTCTATCTACCTCTCCCTCTCCCTCTCCCTCTCCCTCTCCCTCTCCCTCTCCCTCTCCCTCTCCCTCTCCCTCTCCCTCTCCCTCTCCCTCTCCCTCCAGTCCAGTGCGGATCGGTTCCGTCTTGGGCCGCGGCGTCACGTCATATCCGGGCTGAGAACGACCCCACCCCCCACTCTCTCTGTCTCCGGGGCAACGGGTGGGGGCGGGATGGATGAGCCGTGAGTATCCGGGCCGGACAGGACCTGAGTGACAGACAGGCTCCGGTGGATCAGTTAGTGACTGGGGTCGGGGTTGGTGTTGAGGCTGGGCCTGGGGTCGAGGTTGGGCCTGGGGTCGGGGTTGGGCCTGGGGTCGAGGTTGGGCCTGGGGTCGGGGTTGGGCCTGGGGTCGGGGTTGGGCCTGGGGTCGGGGTTGGGCCTGGGGTCGGGGTTGGGCCTGGGGTCGGGTTGGGCCTGGGGTCGGGGTTGGGCCTGGGGTCGGGGTTGGGCCTGGGGTCGGGGTTGGGCCTGGGGTCGGGGTTGGGCCTGGGGTCGGGGTTGGGCCTGGGGTCGGGGTTGGGCCTGGGGTTGAGGTTGGGCCTGGGGTCGGGGTTGGGCCTGGGGTCGAGGTTGGGCCTGGGGTCGGGGTTGGGCCTGGGGTCGGGGTTGGGCCTGGGGTCGGGGTTGGGCCTGGGGTCGGGGTTGGGCCTGGGGTTGAGGTTGGGCCTGGGGTCGGGGTTGGGCCTGGGGTCGAGGTTGGGCCTGGGGTCGGGGTTGGGCCTGGGGTTGAGGTTGGGCCTGGGGTTGGGTCCCGCCGCCGCCCCACCACCACCATCATTAATCTGTGTGTGTGTGTGGGGCTGATGGGTGGGGGCGTCGTGCGGCCGCTGGAGGTGCTGGAGGAGTCATGTCGGGGCTGAGGGGGGCGGGGAGTCGGCACATTCATTCACTAATGTCTGTATCTCTATCTATCTCTGTCTGCATCTATCAAATTGTCAATTAAAAATATTGGCATGATAAAAATACATTGTTACATTGCCAAAGTATAGGGGGTTGCACTTAAGTCTCTGGGTGACAGGGCTTGACGCACGGAGCCGCTCAATCTATCTGGAGGACATCCGTCACTTCCGGTATATATTATTAATGCAAGAAACGCGTACTTTCCTAACTGTTAAAAACCCGCCAAAATGTTGAATGTTTGCGCTGTAAAAAAATGTGGAAGTCGGGGTAAGTGTGAGAGACACGTACCCAAATTTACAATTCCAAAAGTGAAGCGAAATGAAGGTATAGAGAAGCGAGAACTGAAGGGACAACAGCAGCTAAAGTGCTTGATGAACATTGGCCGTGCAGATATCGGAATTGAAAATATTGGGGATTATCGCGTTTGCTCACTGCATTTCATCAACAGTAAGGCAATATTTGTGTTTTTTCTTGATTCCTTTGGTATCTAAAAAGTATCAGAAGTGATAAATCTGGCTGTAAATTTTTCTTCAGATGCTTTTTCAGTTTTATGTGTAAAAACCCACTTGAGAACCATGGGCGATTTAAAAAAATTACAGCCAGATTTATCACTTCTGAAACGTTTTAGATACCAAAGGAATCAAGAAAAAACACAGATAATGCCTTAGTTGATGAAATGCAGTGAGCAAACGGCCAATGTTCGCCAAGCACTCTGGCTGTTGTTGTCCCTTCAGCTCTCGCTTCTATCTAACGTCATTTCTCCTCACTTTGGGGATTCTGAAGTAGGCTAAATGTCTCACACGCTTACCCTGATTTCCATAATTATTTACAGCGCAAAAATTGACCATTTCAGCGGGTTTTAACGGGCCCGCTACGCTGGAAACAATGGCCAGTGCTTACCTGCAGTTCATCGCGTGTACTCCACTTGGAGTAGCGTAGCAACAGTACGGGTCATGGGTCGTGACCCGACTACCGTGAAACCTCCCTATTCCACTATTGCCGGCCAGTGGTGGAGGGGGGTGGGGGGCTTTCTGTTGCGCTTGTATGGGTATTGTTGGCCAAAGGGACTAATTTCCAGAGGCCTAGTATGGACATTGTGGGCCGAATGGATTCGTGGGCTGGCAGCTCAGTCACGGAGGCCAGGCAGTACAGTCACTCAGACCTGGCAGGCTGGCTGGCAGCTAAGAAACTGCCAGAAATTCTGCCCAAAACAGGTGACAGACTCTGTGAGAGAGAAGGGGAGAGGGTGGACTGAATGGATTATTGGGCTGACAGTTCAGCCACTTACGCAGGTCACATTGCAGATTTTCTACCCCGCTGTTAATTATGCTGCAATTGGTATTTATGATCTCTGTAAAAATTATAATACACGCAGAGACAAAAAGGATAAAATTACCTGCCGGACAAATATTTTCAACGCTACTTCAGACGGGTGCACAGTGGGGGGTGGGGGTGGGCAGGCACGTCCTGGTTTTATCAGTGTTCTCGACAAACCAAAATATAGCTCGTGTCGCCGAGTGAAATATCAATAACCGGGCCCAGATCTGGTCTTTGGTTTGCACCTTGTTTACGCTTCAGCTCCTGTCCTGTTGTCTCTCCCTGTTTTATTGTTAGCCACTTTGACATTGTTTCTTTTTCAGGGATTTGAATGGGAACAACATCACAAGAATCACCAAATCAACCTATTCAGGATTAAGATATTTGTGAGTTCTGTAAATCCAAATATTGTTTTTTGCACGATTTGGTTACATTTCTGCTGCTGCTTCGTGCTTCCAGCTGTTCACTTTCTGCCATCAGTGTTTCTGTTTTGTAACTTGCAGCTTGTTATTTAATACAACTTTTCACAGTCCCTTGTGAATGAAGTAAGTGCAGGAGTGAAGTGTTGTTGGGATTAGTACACGGCCAAGTCAGCAAAGACTATATTCCACAGTATTGTCCCTCACATATTTACCCCTGAGTACTGTGAATTATGATGGGATGTACAGTGCCCTCCATAATGTTTGGGACAAAGACCCATCATTTATTTATTTGTTTCTGTAACCCACAATTTGAGATTTACTATAGAAAAAATCCCATGTGGCTAAAGTGCACACTGTCAGTTTTTAATAAAGGCCATTTTTATACATTTTGGTTTCACCATGTAGAAATTAAAGCAGTGTTTATTCATAGTCCCCCATTTCAGGGCACCATAATGTTTGGGTCACAGCAATGTCATGTCAATGAAAGTAGTCACGCTTAGTATTTTGTTGCATATTCTTTGCCTGCAATGACTGCTTGAAGTCTGTGATTCATGGACATCACCAGTTGCTGGGTGTCTTCTCTGGTGATGCTCTGACAGGCCTGTATTGCAGCCATCTCCAGTGATGTTTGTTTTGAGAGCTAGTCCCCTTCAGTTTTCTCTTCAGCATATAAAAGGCATGGGTTCAAATCGGGTGATTGACTTGGCCACTCAAGAATTGACCATTTATTAGCTTTGGAAAACTCCTTTGTTGCTTTAGCAGTATGTTTGGTATAATTGTGTTGCTGTAGAATGAACCGCCAGCCAATGAGTTTTGAGGCATTTGTTTGAACTTGAACAGATAGGATGAATCTATATGCTTCTGAATTCATTATGCTACTACCATCAGCAGTTGTATCATCAATGAAGATAAGTGAGCCAGTACCTTCAGCAGCCATACATGCCCAGGCCATAACACCCCCACCACTGTGTTTCACAGATGAGGCGGTATGTTTTGGATCTTGGACAGTTCCTTCTCTCCTCCATACTTTGCTCTTGCCATCACTCGGATATGTTAATCTTCATCTCATCTTTCCACAAGAACTTTTCCCAGAACTGTGGTTGCTCTTTTAATTACTTCTTGGCAAACTGTAACCCGGCCATCCTATTTTTGTGGCCACCCAGTGGTTTGCATCTTGCAGTGTAGCCTCTGTATTTCTGTTCATGAAGTCTTCTGCAGACAGTGGTCATTGACAAATCCACACCTGACTCCTGAAGAGTGTTTCTGATCTGTCGGACAGGTGTTTGTGGGTTTTCTTTATTATAGAGAGAATTCTTCTGTCATCAGCTGTGGAGGTCTTCCTTGGCCTGCCAGCCCCTTTGCGATTAGTAAGCTCACCAGTGCTCTCTTTCTTCTTAATGATGTTCCAAACAGTTGATTTTGGTAAGCCTAAGGTTTAGCTGATGTCTCTAACAGTTTTATTCCTGTTTCTCAGTCTCATAATGGCTTCTTTGACTTTCATTGGCACAACTTTGGTCCTCATGTTGATAAACAACAATAAAAGTTTCAAAGGTGATGGAAAGACTAGGTGCTGAGAGCTCTCTTATACCTACATGAAGGAGGCAATTAAACACACCTGGGCAATTAAAAACGCCTGTGAAGCCATGTATCCCAAACATTATGGTGCCCTGAAATGGAGGGACTATGTATAAACACAGCTGTCATTTCTACATGGTGAGACCAAAATGTATAAAAATTGCCTTTATTAAAGGCATCCAGTCCATTTGCAGGATGTTGCAACGTTGGTTGCACGAGGTGCTTGCTTACTGTAGCCAGTCAAGGTTTTGGAAGTGCATAGAAGGCAAGTTTCACTGTTGTCCAGGATCCTGTGATATTTCAACTGGGTCTGAGATCATGATTTTCAAACCCTTTTCCTCAACCTACTGTGAGCTGTGTTGGCACAATGAATGAAGGCTGTTATGAATTGGACCATTGATTTTACTTAGGAGTCACGTGAGTGACTACGTGAAGAACCCCGCTAGGACGCATGCGTCCCATATCGCTACACGCATTGCAACGAGTCACAGCAGGGGTTCCCCTTAGCGGCAGAATTTAAAAGCCGGGAACAGCAAGTAAGGAGACTCTGTGTTCTTCCCACTTACTTTACAGGTGGAGGCATGGACAGATCCACGAGAAACAATAAGGCTGCGAAAAGGCTGGCGGGGGAGAACCGCGGAGTTGCGGGCAGCCAGCAGCAGCAGCCAACGGCACGCCAATCTCCCGTAATGAGAACAGCTGTGCCCGACTTCGCTCCCGCACCGGCCAAACCAACACCACGGCCGGGCGGCAAAGCGAAGCAAAAAACAGACAGAGTCGTTGACTCCGATGAGTCCGACTTTGAACAGCCGCGAGCGGCTAGTGCCCGTGACCATTGGAGCCGGTTGGAGCGGCTGCAGGAACTGGAGCAGCCGCGAGAGGCCTGTGCCCGAGAGCATAAGAGCCAGTTGGATCGGCTGTTGGAGGAAATACTCCAGAGTCACAGGCTCCGGGAGATGGAGACTAGTCACAGTGGGCAGCTAGTAAGTCCTACAGCAGTACCTCTTGTGGGGCTGCACAGTGTTTCTCCCTCATCAGAGGGGAGTACGGGGGTCAATTCTGGGCTGACCCTGAAGAGGGGTGTGCAGAACATACCCCTAGTGTGCATGGGGTGCAAGAAAACCTGTTGGATATGGTGTCCCAGTTTATTCAACCCGACCAAACTGGCCAAAACCTGGAGCCCAAAATAGCTGCAAGTATTGACTACATGGCAATCAACCAGCTACAGCTACAGGGACAGGGACAGATACCACAGCAAGATACTTACCACCAGGGAACTGCAAATCACTAAATGTTCCCAGTGTCAACCAGTGCATTTGGAAACATGTCGGGGCATCGATCAGAGCCAGGGACTTGAAAATACAAAAAGTTCTGAAGGTCCTAACAGCGGGAATTACAGCTAATCCATTATTTGTCAGACATACATTGCAGTACAAATCTTCAGTCTCTTCATAAAGGCAACAGTGGGCGGCATGTTGCTATAGAGACTCCTCAGAGGAATGACCCTTGTAGGAAAGGAAACATTCCCTAATCTAATCAAATCCATTAAACAAATAAAACACAACAGCAGCCAAACGATATCGCCAGCTGCAGGAACTATTTTTGAATTAGTGGGGAGGCGTGTGACTGCCCTACGGTTACAGATATGCATGGAGGCGAGAATCATTTCTTATCATTTCTGGAGATGGTTAGCATTTTCTTTCATTATTGATAACAACATGAATTCTGAAGAATTCCGAAAAACACAGTGAGGTCAGGAAAAAACTGGTTTTATTTGTTACGTAAGGCACAAATACGTCAAGACTCTCTTTAAAAAACACATTTAAATGCCTTTAAGTTTTTGGGCCAGTGGCAGCCAGCTGGTACTGTGAGCAGTCGGCTGTGTGCAGCTTGGCTCCCTATAGCATTATCACTTGGGTACAGTATGAATGAGAAGATGCTGGTACTGTTGATGGTCTGCTCCTCGACAGGGCCAAGGAGGGGCTTATATTAGGAACACTTCTCCATCCGTTTCCCACCACGGATGGCTGACCTGCTGAGTTCTACCGGCACTTTGGAGGGGAATCAAGACTCCAGGACTTGATTAGGACGGGGGGGGGGGGGGAGCCTCCTTAATTTGAAGAATTCAATGTTCATGTCATTGGGCTGTAAGCTATGAGGTGCTGTTCCTCCAGTTTGGGTGTCACATCACTCTGGCAATGGAGGAGGCCCAGGCAAAAAGGTCAGTGTGGGAATGGGAAGGGGAGTTAAAATGGTTGGCAACTGGGAGTGTTTGTGTTTGGTCCTTATCCGTCCTTAGCCTTGGCGGACCGAGCGCAATGCAGAGTGGGGTAAATCGAGGACCAGATAGAAGGAACTGTAGATGCTGGTTTACAAAAAGAGACACAATCTCCTGGAGTAACTTGCACGTCTGGAGAGCATGGACAGGCAACATTCTAGGTCAGGACCCTTCTTCAGACTGCTTGTTGTGGGGGGTGGAGAAAGTTGGAAAGGAGAGGTGGGAGTGGTTACCTTAGATTTCCTTCGCTCTACAGATGCGGCCTGCCCACTGAGTTCCTCCACCGCTTTATAGGGAATGGACAGACGACGTTTTGAGTCAGGATCCTTCTTCCGACTGAGTGGAGAGGGTGGGGAGGGGGGGAGGGGGGAGGAAGCTGGAAAAGGGAGATGGGGGCTGGACAAAGCCTGGCAAGTGATAGGTGAACACAAAATGCTGGAGTGACTCAGCGGGACAGGCAGCATCTCTAGAGATAAGGAATGGGTGACGTTTCAGGTTGAGACCCATCTTCAGAAGTGATAGGTGGATATAGGTGAGGGAGACACAAGAAACTGCAGATGCTGGAATCTTGCACAGAACACAATTTAGTTAGATGCACAGAATATTTTGCCCAGAGTGGGGGAATCGAGGACCAGAGGACATGGGTTCAAGGTGAAGGGGTAAAAATTTAAAAGGAAACTGAGGAGTAACATTTTCACACAGGGTGGTGGGAGTATGGAACAAACTGTCAGAGGAGGTAGTTGAGGCTGTGACTATCCCAAGAAACAGTTAGACAGTTACATGGATAGGCCAAATTTGGAGGGATATGGACCAAACACAGGCAGATGGGACTAGTGTAGCTGGGACATGTTGGTCGGTGTGGGAAAGTTGGGCCGAAGGGCCTGTTTCCACACTGTATCACTTTATGACTAACACAAAGTGCTGGAGTAACTCAGCGGGTCAGACAGCATCTGTGGAGGACATGGATAGGTGACATTCACAGAGTGCTGGAGTAACTCAGCGGGACAGGCAGCATCTGTGGAGAATATGGATAGGTGATATTTCAGAGTGCTGGAGTAACTCAGCGGGACAGGCAGCATCTCTGGAGACAAGGAATGGGTGATGTTTCGGGTCGACACTGAAGCGTGCCATGCTGAAAGCACGGAATGCGGCTTTTAAATCTGGTGATTTGGGGGGCTCTGAGAACAGCGAGAGCCAACCTCAACCGTGAAATAAGGAAAGCAAAGCGCGCCCACGGACAGAAAACCCAGGGGTTCTTCCAGGATGATACCAACACCAGGAACATGTGGGAAGGCATCCGGGCCATAACAAACTACAAGGCCCCTCAGATGTCTTGTAAGGATGACACAGACTTTCTCAATGAACTCAATAATCATTTCGGCAGGTTTGAGGCACTGAACACCACTACAGTGAGGAAATTAGAGCCTCAACCAGGAGAACAGACACTGTGTTTTGAAACTGCTGAAGTCCGCAGAATCCTGGAGGGCATTGACAAGCGAAAGGCAGCCGGACCGGATAACATACCGGGGCGTCTGCTTAGGGGATGTGCCGACCAGCTGGCTCTGGTTCTGACAGACATTTTTAACACCTCCCTGAACCAGGCCATTGTTCCATCATGTTTCAAGACAGCCACCATCATACCAGTTCACAAAAAGTCCACAATAACCTGCCTGAATGATTACCGCCCCGTAGCACTCACACCAATAATAATGAAGTGCTTTGAGAGGCTTATTAAGCAGCACATGGTCTCTAAACTCCCCTCCAGTTTTGACCCGTTACAGTTTGCTTATCGCCCGAACCGCTCCACAGAGGATGCTATTTCCTTTGCAGTCCACCTGAGCCTACAACACCTGGAGGAGAAGAACACCCACGTGCGGATGCTGTTTGTTGACTTCAGCTCAGCATTCAATACGATAATCCCCCAGCATCTGGTGAGCAAACTGGCACCCCTAGGATTCAATACCACACTATGCAACTGGATCCTGGATTTCCTTTCTGAAAGACCCCAGTCTGTGCGGGTGGGGGAAGAACACCTCCTCGGTCATCACACTGAGCACCGGCTCCCCTCAGGGCTGTGTCCTGTGTCCGCTGCTCTTCACATTGATGACACATGACTGTGTCGCCAGGTCCACTACTAACCATATCATCAAATACGCGGATGACACAACAGTAGTGGGCCTCTTCCGCAACAACGACGACCAGGCATACTGAGAGGAGGTGGAGCAGCTGGTGAGCTGGTGCAGCAGGAACAACCTTCTCCTAAATGTGGACAAAACCAAGGAGATTGTCGTCGAATTCAGAAAGAAAAATCAGCCCAGTCACACTCCGCTGTGCATCAACAACTTAGCAGTGGAGCAGGTGAAAAGCATCAAGTTCCTGGGAGTGCACATAACGGATACCTTAACTTGGACCACACACATCACATCTCTGGTAAAACGGGCACAGCAGCGGTTGTACTTCCTCCGCAGGATGAGAAAATCACACCTCCACCCTCCCATCCTCACCACATTCTACAGAAGCACCGTTGAATCAGTCATGACCAGCTGCATCTCTATGTGGTGCGGCGGCTGTACAGCTGCGGACTGGAAGTGCCTTCAGAGTGTGGTGAGGACAGCGGAAAAAATCATTGGGACTTCTCTTCCTTCCATCATGGACATGGGGTACAAACGCTGTCTGATTAGAGCTAAGGGCATTACCAGAGCCCCCACACACCCACAATATGGACTGTTTACACTGCTGAACTCTGGGAGGAGGTACCGCAGCATGAAGAGCGGGACAACCAGGTTCTGCAACAACTTCATCCCCCAGGCCATAAGACATTTTTATCAGGCGATCAGTAAAAGTGCTTAGTGTGTCCATAAAAGTGCTTCATGTGCATAGTTCTGTAAAATAGATATGTAAGAAAGTTAACTCAATAAACTCACAATCAAACCGATGCCATAACTTTCTTATACATCGCCACTTTTAATAACTTTCCTACATATCTATTTTACAGAACTATGCACATGAAGCACTTTTATGGACACACTAAGCACTTTTACTGATCGCCTGATAAAAATGTTATATTCTGCTGCTACCTTGAAGAGTCAATGCAACGAAATTTCGTTCAATGTGCAATGTGTCTATTGTGTATATCTGAATGACAATTAAAGTTAATCTAATCATCTAATCAAAAAAAGGGAAGGGGGAGGGATTCAAGGGGAGTGGGTTTCGTGGCGAGGGGGGTGAATGGGGGGGGGCAGGAAACGGGGGGGGTAGAGAGGGGTCAAGTGAGTCATGGAAGGGGCAGGGAGCCTTGTGGGGGTGGGTTCACAATATTTGGGGGTGGGGAGGAGGGGGAAGGGAGCAAAGGGGGGGGGGGGGGGGAAGGAGCAGGAGGCGGCAGGGGTAAGGGGTAGGGAGCCACAGGGAGGAGGTCACATTGTTTGGGGGTGGGGAGGGTGTTGCAGTTTAGGAAGTCAAACCAGGGCAGGATCTTCACTGTGAATGGCGGGGCGCTGGGGGCAATAGACAAAGGACAATAGGTGCAGATATAGGCATTTGAGCCACCACCGCCATTCAATGTGATCATGGCTGATCATCCCCAATCAGTTCCTCGTTCCTGCCTTCTCTCCATATCTCTTGACTCCACGATCTTTAAGAGCCCTATCTAGCTCTCTCTTGAAAGTATCCACAGAACCGGCCTCTGAGGCAGAGAATTTCACACTCACAACTCTGTGAGAAAAAGTGTTTCCTTTTCTCTGTTCTAAATGGCTTACCCCTTATTCTTAAACTGTGTGGCCCCCGGTTCTGGACTCCCCCAACATCGGGAACATGTTTCCTGCCTCTAGCGTGTCCAAACCCGTAACAATCTTATATGGTTCAATAAGATCCCATCTCATCCTTCAAAACTCCAGAGTGTACAAGCCCAGCCTCTCCAATTATCTCAGCATATGACAGTCCCCCACATCCAGGGAATTAACCTGGTGAACCTACGCTGCACTCCCTCAATAGCAAGAATGTCCTTCCTCAAATTAGGGGACCAAAACTGCACACAATACTCCAGGTCTCCGCATTAGGACTCCGAACTCTGAGCCTTGCGGAATGTGTAGAGACGAGGGATCTAGGAGTGCGGGTACGAGTTGGGCCGAAGGGCCTCTTTCCAACACTGTATCACTTCATGACTCTATGACAAAGTGCTGGAGTAACTCAGCGGGTCAGGCAGCATCTGTGGAGAAGATAGACACAAAGTGCTGGAGTAACTCAGCAGGTCAGGCAGCATCTGTGGAGAGAGGAATGGGTGAAATTTTCGGTTGACACCCTTCTTTGGTTTAGTTCAGTTTAGAGATGCAGCGCGGTAACAACAGGTCTTTCGGCCCATGGGGTCCGCGCCGACCAGCGATCACCCCGTACACTAGCATTATCCTACGGACATTGGGGACAATTTAGCTATTTTGTGGAGGCCGATTAATTTACAACTGTGCCAGTGTGCAGCGCAGAATTATATAATGGTTTCCCCCGCCATAAACGCACCCAATATGTGCTAGGAATGTCCTGTTTGCCAGCTTGTTGACCCTCTGTGTTCCCCTCCTGCAGTGTTTAGGAGCCGTTGCTGTGGACGGAGAGACGAAAACATGAGCGGCCATTGAGGGCGGCCAGGGTGCCGGTGAGCCCCCATCTGCTCGGTGTGCGGGTCCGGGCTTCAAGGGCTGATCTTCGATGGAGGACCACATGACGGGGCACAACAAGGAGAAGCGTTATGAGTGTGATGTATGTGGCAAGGCCTGGCAGTACCCGAGCATCTGGAGACCCACCGACGGGTGCACATGATAGAACGCCCCTTCAACTGCATAGAGTGCGGCAAGAGCTTCAAGAGGGCGGATGTGCTGAAGGCCCACCGGCGGGTGCACACGGGTGAGAAGCCCTATGGCTGCTCCACATGCGGCGAGAGCTTTACCCAGTTGTCGGGGCTGCGGGAGCACCAGCGGGTGCACAGCAGTGAGCGGCCCTTCACCTGCTCCGACTGCGGCAAAGGCTTCAAGTCGTCCAAGGATCTGAAGTTGCACAGGCGCGTGCACACCGGGGAACGTCCCTACACATGCAGCGACTGCGGCAAGGGCTTCACCCAGTCTAGTCACCTGCTGGTGCACCAGCGCACCCACACCAGCGAGCGCCCCTACACCTGTGCCCAGTGCGGCAAGGGCTTCACCCAATCCAGCAACCTGGTACTGCACCAGCGCACCCATACCGGTGAGCGCCCCTACACCTGCGCCCAGTGCGGCAAAGGCTTCAAGTCGTCCACGGACTTGAAGTCGCACAGGCGGTTGCATACCGGGGAGCGGCCCTTCACCTGCAGCGACTGCGGAAAGGGCTTCACCCAATACAGCAGCCTACTGGTGCACCAGCGCACCCACACCGGCGAGCACCCCTACACCTGCGCCCAGTGCGGCAAGGGCTTCACCCACTCCGGCAACTTGCTGAGGCACCAGCGCACCCACACCGGCGAGCGTCCCTACACCTGCGCCCAGTGCGGCAAGGGCTTCACCCAGTCTAGTCACCTGCTGTTGCACCAGCGCACCCACACCGGCGAGCGTCCTTACACCTGCGCCCAGTGCGGCAAGAGCTTCACCCAGTCCAGCAGCCTGCTAGTGCACCAGCGCACCCACACCGGCGAGCGCCCCTACACCTGCGCCCAGTGCGGCAAGGGCTTCACCCAGTCCGGCACCCTGCTGGAGCACCAGCGCACCCACACCGGCGAGCGCCCCTACACCTGCTCCCAGAGCGGCAAGAGCTTCACCCGCTCCTCCAAGTTGCTGTCCCACCAGCGGGTTCACGCCGGCGACCGTCCCGTCCCCAGCCCGGTGTGTGGAGAGCGCTTTGCCATGGCCTCCCACGCCCTGTCTCACCAGCGCGTGCACACCAGTGACCAACCCTACGACTGCCCGTACTGTGGTGAGCAGTTTGACAGTTCACGGGGATTGCGGCAGTTAGCCGGTGAGCAGCTGCTCCCACTGTGACAAGAGAGCATGTGGGCTGCGGGAGCACCAGCGGATACACACCGGAGTGAGACCCTTTGTGTGCGCTGATTGTGGCAAGGGTTTCACCCACATGTCCAGCCTGTGGCAGCACCGGCGTACCCACAGCAGTGAACGTCCCTTCCCCTGCCCGTCCTGTGGTAAGGGCTTCACCCGCCTTGACCACCTGGAGGGCCGGCGAGTCCACACACCAGGCCAGCGCCCCTTCACCTGCCCGCTGTGTGGCAAGGCCTTTGCCCGCTACTCCAGCCTGCTGGCACACCGCCACATGGATAGATAGGCGCTGTTTAGGTAAACACAAAATGCTGGAAGGAATGGGTAACATTTTGGCTCGTGTCTTCAGTCACACATACATTCTCTCCAGAGATGCTGCCTGTCCCGCTGAGTTACTCCAGCACTTTGTGTCCCTATTTGTAAACCAGCATCCGCAGTTCCTTGTTTTTAAACCATTCTGGTTAACCATCTCTGCACCGTCCCCAAAGCCTCCACATCAGTCCTGTAATCGAGTGACCAGAACTGTATGCAATACTCCAAATGCTACCTGACAAATGTCTCTTAGAGCTGCACATTTCCATTCCACTCTCCCCCTCACTCGTTCACAAATTATCTCCACTCCACCCTCTCGTGCCCACCTCCTCTCTTTCCAACACTCCCTCTCTCGCTCCCTCTCATACACTCCCACTCTCTGTCCCTCTCTCACACTCCCTATCTCTCTCTTGCTCTCTCTCACACATTCCCCCTCTCTCTCTCTCTCTCTCTCTCTCTCTCTCTCTCTCACATACACTCCCTCTCTCTTGCTCTCTCTCACACACTCCCTCTGTCTCTTGCTCTCTCTCTCTTCCACGCACTCTCACTCACTCACACACACACACACACTCTCAGGCACACACACCAAACACCTCCGCTCGGTCCACAATAACCAAACTGATCTCCCGGTGGCTCAGCACTTCAACTACCCCTCCCATTCCGAATCCGACTTTTCTATCCTGGGCCTCCTCCATGGCCAGAGTGAGGACCACCGTATATTGGAGAACCAGTACCTCATATTTCGCTTGGGCAGTTTGCACCCCAGCAGTATGAACATTGACTTCTCAAATTTAAGGTAGTCCCTACCTTCTCCTCCCCTTCCCACCTCTCCCTCGGCACACTGGCTCCACCTCTTCCTTTCTTCTTCCCGCCTCCCCCAACCTCACATCAGTCTGAAGAAGGATTTCGACCCGAAACATTGCCTATTTCCTTTGCTCCATCGATGCTGCCTCACCTGCTGAGTTTCTCCATCATTTTTGTCTCTCTTAAATTTTCCAGCATCTGCAGTTTCTTCTAAGGCATTTGAAAGTGTTTTTTTAAAGAAAGTTTTGACGCATTTGTGCCTTACGTAACAAATAAAGCAGGTTTATCCTGACCTCACTGAAAGAATTTAATTTGGTCCATAAATTAAAAATGGAGATTTGCTGAAAAACAGAAAGCAGTCAAATTTAAAAGATAATTTTCCCAGCAATATAAATTCTGGAAAAATCTTAGAAGCTTGGTTTATACTTAACACTGAAACAATGTATTAACAATGTATTAACATAGAGATGTATTGTCTGGGCACAGTACATATTAGATATCTGTCTGAACTGCCTGACCCAGCTAAGGACAAGGTAGTGGCTCATCCAAGTCTTACAAGCTTGTTTTAGTTCACAGACGGATGCCCATTCTGGAACCAAGATGGAAGTCATTTGAAAACAAAATGTAGTTATTTGTCCTTCCGGAATGAGCAGCTGTACTGAAGCTGTGCCAAGATTTGAGAATAAGGCTGACATTGCAAATATATGTGTCCAGCCTCGCTTGTTTCCCTTAGGCTACAGATCTTTCACTCAGATTTAGAAGGTGTGTTTTATTGATAAGAACATGTATAATTACTCTAACTTTCCTTTGTTCTTTGAGTGGAGCCCGAGAAGCACTGAGCAACGTGTGTGCTCTTTGTAGATCTCCCCAGCCACTCCCGTCTGGCAAATTGATTAAAAGATTGCTTTGGTTTACCTTTAACTATTTTGTTGCTGTCTGCTTTCTTTAAGAGACGAACTTTGACAACTGCGCTCTTTGGAATTTTTCAGAATTCAGGTTGGACTATTAATAATGAAAGAAAATGCCAACCATCTCCAGAAATGATCAGAAATTATTCTCGCCTCCATGCATATCTGTAGCCGGAGGGCAGTCAGCCACCTCTCTACTATTTCAAAGATAGTCCTGCACTCGGCGATGTTTCATTTCCTATAAGGGTCGTTCTGCTGAGGAGTTTCTATAGCAACATGCCCACTCTTGCCTTTATGAAGAGACTGACGATTTGTACAGCAGGTATGATGGACAAATAATGGATTAGTTGTACAAAAGAAAGTCTTGACGCATTTGTGCCTTACGTAACAAATAAAGCAAGTTTTTCCTGACCTCACTGTTCTTCGGAATTCTTCAGAATTCATGTTGTGCTATCAATAATGAAATTGATTAGTAGGACTGGATGTTACAATCCCTAAGGTTTTTCACTACAATTGACATTTGATATTCTTGGGGATGACCACTAGGTGATCTTGCTACCAATCAGACACATCTTCAGTTGTGTACCTCAACGTCACTGGGTGTTTCGGCCTTTTATCACAAGACACCCTCAGTCGAGGCAGGCCCACCGCAGGGTGATCAGATCCGGGTGTGTGTCTTATTGTTAGCCTCTAGATGGTCACGTGGCAGCCCAGACAGCATCTGTTCTCTTCAGCCACAGCCAGTGACTGCTCCAAGAAAATGCCAACCATCCAGAAATGATAAGAAATTATTCTCGCCTCCATGCATATCTGTAGCCGTAGGGCAGTCGCACACCTCCCCACTACTTCAAAGATAGTTCCTGCACTTGGCAATATCGTTTGGTGTTTAGCGGCTGTAACGCGATGGCGGGGCTACAGACAGCCCGGCACCCGGGTGAATCACCCCATGTGGGGGTCCGGGGAATTAATCACCCCATGTGGGGGGGGGGAGGGGGTGAATCACCCCGGTGTGTGGGTCGGGGGGTGGGATGAATCACCCTGACCGGTGCAGCGCGGTCAGTGACTCTGGGTGTCTGGAGGGACCAAACTGTCTCCAACTCTGCTGCAGCTGACGTGAGCCGCGGCCCCGCTCCACCCGGCCCCGTGTGTGTGTGCGCTGCCGACCCACAGCCCATGACAGTGCGGTGGGAGCCAGGCCAGCTTGGGGGAGTAAGGGGAATGGGAGGTAGCCAACTTGTGGGAGTAAGGGGAAGGTAGGTAGCCAACTTGTGGGATCTAAGGGGAAGGGTCGGAAGCCAACTTGGGGGAGTAAGGGGAATGGGAGGTAGCCAACTGGGGGGAGTAAGGGGAATGGGAGGTAGCTAATTTGGGGGAGTAAGGGGAATGGGAGTAAAGGTATGGGGCGATTGCCAGCATGGGGAGTAAGGGGATGGGAGGTAGCCAGCTTGGAGGAGTAATGGGAATGGGAGGTAGCCAGCTTGGAGGATTAACGAATGGGGGGGTACTCATCTAGGGGGGTACCGGATGGGATGTAGCCTGCTTGGGGGAGAAGGTATGGAGGTGGCCAGTCTGGGGGAAATGAGAGATGGGAGGTAGCCAGGTTGGAGGAGTAAGGGATGGGGGAGGTAGCCAGCTTGGTGGAGTAAGTTTGTTATTCTGCACATCGATCAGGAGGCGATGACATCGCCCGTTCACACGCAGCCGCCAGAGCAAACAGTGTACATAAAGTGATGACAAACGCAATAAATGCAATATCCAGTGCAGAACTGTGCAAGATTGTGTTGCAGAAAGCCCGGGGTAGCACGGACAAGAGGTGCTGAAGGACCCGTCTCCGGGCCGGGCGACCACCGACGCTGTTCGTGTGGAGTTTGCTCGCTTCCCCCTCCGTGGTGGACCGGATGCGGGTCGGAGCAGGGGAGACGAGCTCAGCCTTCCAAGCCTCAATCCAAGCTCAGCCTTCCTCCCGCGCATCCTAGCCCCGACGGGCTGAGTGCTGCCGCCTTCCTCCCCGGACAACAACTGAGGGGAAAAACACAGAAGAAACCTCTTCGAACCCCCCAAATCCCTCAGTTGCTCTGCCCTGTCCTGTCTTTGAAATCAAGCCGTCACAATTGTGCACGATCAGTCAGCATTATCCTTTTTTTAAATTATATACTGGACTAAGTAGGACACGTTGTGTCCCATCCCCTCAACACGTGGTTGTGGTGTCACACACACACAGACAGGGGGCAGAGAGTGGGGGGAGAGGGACGTGGAGAGATGGGGGAGGGAGGGGAGAGAGGAGGAGATAGGAGCGGGGAGGAGGGGGAGAGAGCGGAGGTAGCGGGGAGTGGGGGAGAGAGAGGGAGAGGATGGGGTGGCAGGGGGGGAGTGAGTGGGAGGGGAGGGACGTGGAGAGATGGGGGGAGGTAGGGGTAGCGAGGAGAGAGAGGAGGGGGGAGAGATAGGAGGGGGTAGAAATTGGCAGACAGGCGGCGGGAGAGGGGGAAGAGGAGATGCGGAAGAGGAGATGGGGAGATGAGATGGGGAGAGGAGGAGGGGGAGAGGAGGAGGGGGGAGTGGAGGATGGGGGAGAGGAGGGGAGCGGGAGGCAGCGTGGTGCGGCGGGGGGAGCGGGTTTCATCCAAAAGACGGCGAGTTGGACGTGGTGTGTGTGACGTCACTCGCAGTGCGTGAACAGCGCAGTTCACGCGCAGCAGATCCATTGTGACGTCATCAGCGAGACCATTTTGTTTATTCTCAAAGTCTTTTCGGATTTGTGAACATTTTCATAAATAACTCGGGAAATAAAGCACATTTTTCAGATAAGGCTGTTTTGGACTCCAGGAGGAAAATCTCGACCGGAATATGTAAAATTGTTACTGTTAGCACATCGTTTTTTTCCACGGATTTAATTGCACACAAACATCACACACAAATAAATACACATCCAAGATTAGAATTTTATAATTTTAGAAATATAGACAAAAGCTTAAAAAGTTAAGTTGGAATTTATTGTCACATGCACCAATTAAGGTCCAGTGATATTTGAGTTACCATACAGCCATACTGAGTAAAAAGCAACAAGACACACAGCCACATAAAATAAAATTTAACATAAACATCCACCACAGCGGAATCTACATTCCTCACTGTGATGGAAGGTAATAAAGTTCAATCATCTTCCCCTTTTGTTCACCCGTGGTCGGGGCTGTTGAACCCTCCGCAGTTGCCGCTCACTGCCGACACACTACATAAAAGTCCCTTTAAACTTCCATGATCCAAAGACATCCTCATGCAGAAGGCCTATGCTTGGACAGCTATCCAGCCAGAAGACTCGAAAGCATTGCGGGATTTTGCGATATTTCTTAGAAGTATGAAAGAAATGACCACCCTCTTAGACCACATGCAAGAAATGAATGTTGTTAGCAATATGAAAATGTTCACTCTAAAACTGCCCTATAGAAAAGATAAAGCTGGTCTGTTAGAGGAAAATGAGAATGGTGAGGCCATGCTTCCTGATCTGGGGAACTTCATAGAAAAGGAAGTACGGTTCATGTCAAATATACGCTATGGGATATTCAAGATCCTAAACCAATCGCAACTGCCAAAGGTTCTACCTTTACTAAAACAAAAGGAAGATCAAGACCTAAGGGAAGTAGTTTTGATTCCGCTGTAAATACCTGCAGAAACGAGAGGCCAAAAGGAAGAAGATACATCTACTGTTAAGCCAAGATGGTTCTGCTTGTCATCCAGCAAGAAGAAGACAGAGGAATGACAAAGAGATGGCCCACGAGGGAAGGGAAGGGAAGGTCAGATGACTGGTCAGCTCGGACCTTGCATCCCAACCCAAGAATGGACACCGCATTCTTGACAGGGCCAAGGAGAACTTGTAATAGGAACACTTCTCCATCCGTTTCCCACCACGGATGGCTGACCTGCTGAGTTCTACCGGCACTTTGGAGGGGAATGGACAGGTGACGTGTCAGGTCTGGACCCTTCTTTGGACTGATGGAGTCGGGGGAGAAAGCTGGATAAAAGAGATGGGGTTGGGGCAGACTCCAGGACTTGATTGGGAGGGGGCAGTCTACTTAATTTGGAGAATTCAATGTTCATGTCATTGGGCTGTAAGCTATGAGGTGCTGTTCCTCCAGTTTGCGTGTCACCTCACTCTGGCAATGGAGGAGGCCCAGGACAGAAAGATCTTGTCTTGGAGGACCGAGCGCACGTGTAGGCTGCAATGCACGCCTAGTCCAGATACATTAGACATTAGACAAGAGACAATAAGTGCAGGAGTAGGCCATTCGAGCCAGCACCGCCATTCAATGTGATCATGGCTGATCATCCCCAATCAGTACCCCGTTCCTGCTTTATCCACATATCCCCTGACTCAGCTATCTTTAAGAGCCCTATATAGCTCTCTCTTGAAGGTAACCAGAGAACCGCCCTCCACCTAAGGCTGAAAATTCCGCAGACTCACAACTTTCCGAGTGAAAACATTTGTTTTTTCATCTCCGTTCAAAATGGCTTATCCCTTATTCTTAAACTGTGGCACCTGTTTCTGGACTCCCCCCAACATTGGGAACATATTTGCTGCCTCTAGCATGTCCAAACCCTTAATCCTATCTTATATATTACTAAAACTCTGTTCTTGACCGCTTTTCCCGATCTGTGCTGCGATTTCCGAGAGAACGCCGCCACCTACGGCCGTCATTTTTGGCCACCTCCCTCAGAGCCCCACTCTGCCGCAGGTGTGCCGAGGAATTTTCCCCTCGATGAAATATGACCGAGATATTAATGTTTTTACATCATTCCCCATTCTCTCTGCTGCCCCCGCTGGCGGCAGGGGAGGGAGGGACTATAAAACCCGGAAGCGTCCCGCTTCAATCACTTTCTTCCCGACCACGAAGTGAAAGGGTCACGGCTCTCTGAGCTGCAGCTCTGCTCCGAGGTGAGTGCTTTTTCAGCCAATTGATATGTATGTTATTCACCATGCTCTGAAGTTTCTTGGCATTTTGTTGGAAAGAGTTTGTATATTTGTCTATCTATATTGTGTTTGAACTATGAATTGAAAATAAAAAGCATTTGCATTTGTATATTTCTCTATCTATATTGTGTTTGAACTGTGAATTGAAAATAAAAAGGCTTTGTATATTTGTCTAGCTATATTGTGTTTGAACTGTGAATTGAAAATAAAAAGCATTTGCAAATTTGTCTATCTATATTGTATTTGAAATGTGAATTGAACATGAAATGCATTTGTATATTTGTCTATCTACATTGTATTTGAAATGTGAATTGAAAATAAAAACCATTTGTTATTGTTATAAAGCGTTTTGCAATTTTGTTTGTCTTGGGTTTTAAAATGGTTGCACCGGTTTTCAGGTAACTAAAGCATGATGTCTATTGGGTTTAAAATGGTGATGTAAATTGAAATGCGTTTGTTGCAACGTTTTCAGGCGAGTAATGCACGAATGAAGCTTTTTATTTCGACCAGAACTGTGTTTAATTTTAAAATTGGCGCTCATTTTGTGATTTTGGCGGTTGCAATATGGCGGCGATGACGTAATTTCCGGCGATCGATAAGCCGACGGCGATGACGTCATTTCCGGTCGGAGGCAAGATGGCGCTGAAGACGGAGTGCACGAGGTGTTGAATAATTCTACAGAACTGGTAAGTGTTTGTTTGTTTGCTGCAATTGTGTTTCAGGATTGTGTTTCAGCCAAAGCTGAATTGTGTTTCAGCCAAAGCTGCATTGTGTTTCAGCAAAAGCTGCATTGTGTTGCAGCATTGTGTTTCAGCCACAGACTACAACACGATTTGAAGATTCGTTCAAATATTCGGCTGCTTTCTCTATGGTAAGTCTGTGTTGGTTGGACGTTATTTAAAAGCAGCATTTTGTTTCACCAAAAGACTCTACAGCAGGATTTGTATATTCGTTTTGCAGTGTATTTTAGTGTTGTGTGTGAATGTGTGTGTGTGTGAATATGTGTGTGTGTGTGCATATATATATGTGGGTGTGTGTGTGAATATATATATGTGTGTGTGTGTGTGAATATATATATATATATATGTGTGTGAATATGTGTGTGTGTGTGAATATATATGTGTGTGTGTGAATATATATGTGTGTGTGTGTGTGTGTGAATATATATGTGTGTGTGTGAATATATATGTGTGTGTGTGTGAATATATATGTGTGTGTGCATATATATGTGTGTGTGTGAATATATATGTGTGTGTGTGTGAATATATATATGTGTGTGTGTGTGTGAATATATATGTGTGTGTGAAAATATATATGTGTGTGTGTGAATATATATGTGTGTGTGAATATATATGTGTGTGTGAATATATATATGTCTGTGTGAATATATATATGTGTGTGTGAATATATGTGTGTGTGTGTGTGTGTGAATATATGTGTATGTGTGAATATATATGTGTGTGTGTGAATATATATGTGTGTGTGTGTGAATATATATGTGTGTGTGTGTGAATATATATGTGGGTGTGTGTGAATATGTGTGTGTGTGTGTGTGTGGATATATCTGTGTGACCAAAAGACTCTACAGCAGGATTTGTATATTCGTTTTGCAGTGTATTTTAGTGTTGTGTGTGAATGTGCGTGTGTGTGAATATATGTGTGTGTGTATATATATGTGTGTGTGTGTGTGTATATATGTGTGTGTGTGTGTGTGAATATGTGTGTGTGTGTGTGAATATATATGTGTGTGTGTGTGTGAATATATATGTGTGTGAATAGACATATGTGTGTGTGAATATATATGTGTGTGTGTGGGTGAATATATATGTGTGTGTGAATATATGTGTTTGTGTGAATATATGTGTGTGTGAATATATATATGTGTGTGTGTGAATATATATGTGTGTGTGTGAATATATATATGTGTGTGAATATATATGTGTGTGTGAATATATATGTGTGTGTGTGTGTGAATATATGTGTGTGTGTGTGAGTGAATATGTGTGTGTGTGCGTGGATATATATATGTGTGAATATATATGAGTGTGTGAATATATATGAATGTGTGTGTGAATATATGTGTGTGAGAATATATATGTGTGTTTGCGTGAGTGTGTGTGTGTGAATAGAGGGTTGCACGTAAGCTCACAAGGTAATAGGACTTGAAGCACGGAGCCGCTCAACCCATCTGAAGACATCCGTCACTTCCAGTATATGTTATTAATGCAAGAAACGCGTACTTTCCTATCTGTTAAAAACCGCCAAAATGTTGAATTTGTGCTCTGAAAAAAATTGTGGAAGTTGGGGTAAGTGTGAGAGACATGTACCCAACATTAGAATTCCAAACGCGAAATTAAATGTAGGTAATGAGAAGCGAGAATTGAAGGGACAACAGCAGCTAAAGTGCTTGGTAAACATTGGCTGTGCAGAAATTGTGATTGAAAATATTGGAATTATCGTGTTTGCTCACTGCATTTCATCAACAGTAGGGAGGTTCTACTGCAGTTGTACAGGGTCTTGGTGAGACCACACCTGGAGTATTGCGTACAGTTTTGGTCTCCAAATCTGAGGAAGGACATTATTGCCATAGAGGGAGTGCAGAGAAGGTTCACCAGACTGATTCCTGGGATGTCAGGACTGTCTTATGAAGAAAGACTGGATAGACTTGGTTTATACTCTCTAGAATTTAGGAGATTGAGAGGGGATCTTATAGAAACTTACAAAATTCTTAAGGGGTTGGACAGGCTAGATGCAGGAAGATTGCTCCCGATGTTGGGGAAGTCCAGGACAAGGGGTCACAGCTTAAGGATAAGGGGGAAATCCTTTAAAACCGAGATGAGAAGAACTTTTTTCACACAGAGAGTGGTGAATCTCTGGAACTCCCTGCCACAGAGGGTAGTCGAGGCCAGTTCATTGGCTATATTTAAGAGGGAGTTAGATGTGGCCCTTGTGGCTAAGGGGATCAGAGGGTATGGAGAGAAGCAGGTACGGGATACTGAGTTGGATGATCAGCCATGATCATATTGAATGGCGGTGCAGGCTCGAAGGGCCGAATGGCCTACTCCTGCACCTAATTTCTATGTTTCTAACAGTAAGGCATTATTCGTGTTTTTTCTTGATTCCTTTGGTATCTAAAAATTCTCAGAAGTGATAAATCTGGCTGTAAATTTTTCTTCAGATGCGTTTTCATTTTGTACATAAAAACCCACTTGAGAACCATGGGGGATTTAAAAAAAAAAAAAAAAAAAATACAGCCAGATTTATCACTTCTGAAACGTTTTAGATGCCAAAGGAATCAAGAAAAAAATACAAATAATGTTTTAGTGTTGATGAAATGTAGTGAGCAAACGGCCAATGTTCGCTAAGCACTCAGCCTGTTATCCCTTCAGCTCTCACTTATATCGACCGTCATTTCTCCTCACTTTTGGAATTCTGAAGTAGGTAAATGTCTCACATGCTCATCCCGATTTCCATCATTATTTGCAGCGCAAAAATGGACCATTTTCGGCTGGTTTTAACTGCGTTCAGATTCAGATTCAACTTTAATTGTCGTTGTCAGTGTACAATACAGAGACAATGAAATGCGGTTAGCATCTCCCTGGAAAATTGAGTTGGAAACAATGGTGAGTGCCTACCTGCAGTGCATCGCGTGTAATCCATTTGGTGTAGCGTAGCAACAGTACGAGTCATGGGTCGTGTCCCGACTGCCGTGAAACCTCCCTATATGTGTGTGTGTCAATGTGTGTGTGAAGATATATGTGTGACTGTGCGTGTGAATATGTGTGTGTGTGACTGTGCGTGTGACTATGTGTGTGTGACTGTGTGCGTGTGAATATGTGTGTGTGTGTGAATATGTGTGTGTGACTGTGTGCGTGCGTGATTATATGTGTGTGTGCGTCATTATATGTGTGTGTGTGTGTGAATATGAGTGTGTGCATATGTGTGTGAGTGCATGTGAATATATATGTGTGTGTGTGTGTGTGAAATAATATAATATTTCGTAGTTCAGAGCTTATTTGTTAAGTTTAATAGTGTGGTGGCTGTCAGGAAGAAGCTGTTCCTCAAAGTAGATGTTACAGTTGTCAGTTTACATAAGTCGGACGTGACTCCAGAAGTCGGGCATCAGTCAGTCTACAAGCTGTGAGAGTCAGTCCAAAGGCCATGAGTTAATCCCAAGGCAGTGAGTGAGTCCACAGGTCATGAGTAAATCGCTCACTGCCCCCTCTCCTCCACTGACATCCCCACCTCAAGATGCTGCCCTCCGCCATGCTATAGGATGCACCACCTACTGAAGCCGTCCACATCCCCTGCATGAGGACACCCCACCCCCTTCTCATCAGCTCACGACAACCCCCGCCTGAAGCTGCCCTTGGCTGCACGACATTTACCACCCATAGGGCAGTGTCTTGAGGTGTGGGATGAGTCTGCGTATGTGATTGAGTCTGTGTGTGAGTGAGTCCGTGTGTGTGTATGAGTCTGTGTGTATGAGTCTATGTGTGTGTGTGTGGGTCTTTGTGTGAATGTGTGTGTCATTGAGTTTGTGTGTGCGTGAATGAGTGTTTGTGAATATGTGGATGAGAATGTGTGTGTGTGTATGTATGTGTGTGTGTGTGAATATGTGTGTGTGTGTGAATGTGAATATGTGCGTGTGTGAATATGTGTGGGTGTGCGTGTGTCTGAATATGTGTGTGTGTGTATGAATATATGTGTGAGTGCATATGTGTGTGAGTGCGTGTGAATATATATGTGTGTGTGTGTGTGAAATAATATAGTATTTCGTAGTTCAGAGCTTATTTGTTAAGTTTAATAGCGTGATGGCTGTCAGGAAGAAGCTGTTCTCAATGTGGATGTTACCGTTTTCAGTTTACAAAAGTCGGACGTGACTCCAGAAGTCGGGCATCAGTCAGTCCACAAGCTGTGAGAGTCAGTCAGTCAAAAGGACATGAGTTAATCCCAAGGCAGTGAGTGAGTCCACAGGTCATGAGTAAATCGCTCACTGTCCCCTCTCCTCCACTGACATGCCTCACTTCTGCCTGGCTATAGGATGCACCCCCTACTGAAGTCATACCCTGCATGAGCCCCCCCCCCCCATTTCTCATCAGCTCACGAGAACCCCCACCTGAAGCTGTGCCCCTCCCTTGGCTGCACGATGTTTACCACCCCCTACCCCAACCTGACAGCCCCCACCTCAAAAAATTTTTGCACAAAATCTTCAGCGTTCATTAACAACTGAAATTGTCTTTCGGCTGCTTTTTCAACATCATGTCAGGAAATGTTAGAGGTCAAGGTGATGTGGCTATTGCTGTTGTATCCTCTAGGATAGCAGCTACATTTCTGCCTGGTGGAAGAACTACACATTCTCGATTCAAGATACCCATCCAAGTGGCCGAGGATACATTGGGCAACATCGAGAAGAACCCTAAGACGGCACATTTCACGAGGCAAGTGAAAGTCATTGTTGGGGATGAATGTCCAATGATTAGGAGAGAATGCTTCGAAGTTGTGGACAGAACTCTTCCAGATGTCTTCAGCAACACTGAGCATTTTGGTGCCCCCCCCCCCTGCCAGTACAGGCCTCAGTGACTGAGCTGCCAGCCCTCAGTGACTGAGCTGCCAGCCCTGAAAAAGCTACTTTTATAACTACTAAACCAGGTTCGCTTCTTAATAAACAGACACCACACAAACTGTTTGGTAGTCCAGTTCACAACTTTACTTATTATCGGCCGATGGAAGGGAGGGAGAACTCCAGTCAAGTGACCATTACAGACACTTGACCGTCCTCCGTTCACCTCTCTGAACAACAGAATTACATTGCCTTAAATAGGGTTTTTTTTGTCCCCTTAGCACATTTCACAGACATTAGTCATGGTCAGAGGTACAGGAAAAGGTTTCCACAGAATGCATCACATCAAAGGCCTTTCGTTTACATAGTACAAGATAACATTGGCCATTTGGTTTACGACATTTTATCTTCACAGAGATCACCCTAGCTCTCGCTGCTTCCTCTCTGTCATTTGGTCCTTCATAAACATAGGCCATTTGGTTTATGGCATCTTACTTCAAAGATGTGACTAGCTGTTTCTCTCTGCTTGTCCCTTGGGAGACAATGTTATGGTGTTTATTATCCCACACACTGCAACCTGAGGCAAGCCTAATTTGAGACTAAATATAAGCTGTAAGCTAGCCCAGAAGCCAATTTAATATCTTCTTATATTTTTAACTAAAATTCAGCTTCATCATTCCATCCTTTTATCAAAATTTTGATAACAACTACAGTCCTTGCTGAGTACATACGAAAGACCATAAGCATCTCATCAGACAAATTAATAGTACACTAGTAACACAATTATTTCATAGTGGACAATCGTTCCACAAGTCCCTCCAAACATTTTAAATGGCCACCAACCTCCCCCGGACGTGACACTAAGATACTACCATAGGACAGGAAAAGGATCATTAAAATTGCTCAGCCTTTATTCGGCTTCGCTTGGAATTCCCCGTGTGCTGGTGTAACTGGTTCATGCTTCTCTTGTGTGGCACTGCATTTGCAACATAACAATGCCTGTCACAAATATACTGTTTCCTAAAAATACACCAGTGCCTTGGTTGTGGCAAAAACAGGTAGATTTAACTGGCCTTTGCAGACCTCTTACTGTCTGTAGTCAGGTTATCTTTGCTGCGCTTGTCATGTTTGACTTCAATCTTGTTTAAAAGGAGGTGTGTACCATCCTTTAAATGTGGGTTAGTCCACAAGCTTGCCAGTCTGAAGAAAGTTCAGTCCATGTGGGCTGGGCCACCCCAGAATAAAGGGAGCCTCAATAGCCCATCGTCCTTGTTTCCACAAACTGTTCACAGTCAATCAAATGTATCCAGCGACGATGATCTTCAATCTTTACAGCAGTTCATGTTGTTAGCAACACTTGGTTGTTCTTTTCAACACAGTCTCAATTTTTTCTTGTCCCAGCACCATCATCGTATAGCTTTTATGGCCTTGGTCACTGGTTTCCAGCAAAAACTCCTCCAACCTGGGAATGTAGATCTGGCAAGACATGGGTTAATTGCCGACCATACATAATTAGTTAATTGCCCAGGGCCTGTAGGTGGCTTCCCCCCACTCTCCAGGAAGTGGACACATCAGCTTTTCCTGTATCAATAAAAAGTTGTAAATCTTGTTCCCAGCTGAGTTTCTCCAGCACTTTTGTCTTCCTTTGATCCTTGTATCTCAGTTCCTTCTTAACACTTCCCTGTGAATTTATTTAATCCGATTATATCCGAAGAGGCTCTCTCCACCTGAATATTCAATTCTCCAAATATGTTCTCTTCCCCAATCTACTTTATCTTTTCACCTTTCATCCCTCATTGTGAGTTCCCTCAAACCCCCTTTTGTAAGTCATAAGACAATTTTTCATCTACCTAATTTCCCTCACACAGCACATGCTTCAACATCTTTTTGTTTGCTTGAAAACAGTAATCTTGCTTCATTTGCATTTTAAAAGACAACCTCTGTTATCATATCAAATGAATCTTTCCCACTCAGAATCAGTAATCAATAATACATTTTCTTTTTCTCTGTAATTTTGACATTTCCAATCTCATTTAACACTTTAATCGGGAAGAGTCTTTTTAAAAAAAACTTGGTTCAAAAGACTTATAATCAACCAACACATTTTATCATTCGAGTATAGCTCCGCCCCCCATTCATGCCTGTTTCTTAACGGAGCACACCATAAACTGTCCATTTGCATTTTAAAGGACAAACTTCTTAAAGCGACACACAACTTTGCTCATTGCTTCAAATTTCACACATTCCACATAAAAAACATTGTTTTACAAGCAGTACATATACAAAAACATTGTTTTACCAGCAGTATATAATTTCATCTTCAAAGACGTCTCTTTGTAATTTACTTTCCCTTTTTCTGACAAGACTTCTGTTTACCAAAATCCTGGTTACCTAACCCTAATTGGACATTGATCCAGATCATGATTAGTCAGACTCCCCGTGACTTTTCAGTCTCCCTAGCTCTTTCCTCATTTCTCCATCAAATTTCCCTTCATCCCCAATTTTTTTATAACATAGTTGCCTGTCAGAAAAAGGATTTACCTCCGGGGTAATTTTGTTTTGCAATCCCCATTGACTCTTTCTACCACCCCAGATGCCTGTGGGTGGTGTACACAGTGAAATTGCAGTCGAATATTAAAATGTGCACATTTTTCCTTATTAATAGTGGTTAAAATGAGGACCATTGTCTGAACTTATGACATTAGGTAGGCCAAACCTGGGAATAACTTCTCTTAACAACAATGTTACCATAGTTTCAGCAGTATTATTAGTGGTTGGTAGAGCTTCACTCCACCTGCTAAATAAATCTAAAATCACTAAGCAATATTTATAACACTGGGCCCTTGGCATTTCAATAAAATCAATCTGTATGCATTCAAACGATCGTGATGGCATTGGCGTCACCGCTGAGGGTATCTTAATTGATTTGCCTGGATTACTTTGTTGACAAATTTTACATTCATAGGCCTGCCACCACATTTCCTTTGTTATCCTATCATTCCCTCCTTACCAGCATGGGTAAGACGGGTAAAAATGTAGTGTACACCAACTTGTCCAAGCGGGGTGTGCTGAATCAATGGCACAGCCCTCTTGTTTCCATAGTTATATTATATATACGAGGCGTCCCTCTGTAATGTACATACCTCCTTCATGTTTGGCAGGACCGTTCTATCTGCTAGCATCTGTTTATGTGCTGTCACTATGCATTTGGATGTACAGGCTGCCTGTTTGGATACACTATCAGCAACTCATTGTCCTTTGCTATAGGGTCCCCAGCACCAGTGTGTGCAGTACATTTAACAATGACCAGCTGTTCTGGTAGCATCAATGCGTTAAACAAATGACGCACAGAAAGGCATTCCCGTGCTCCCAATCCTGGGGAGCTTTGTAAGGTCAGAACTTCAAGGTATAGGGATGTTACTGACGGAACTGTCCCAGGTAAAGATGCCATTGCTACTGGTAGGGCATAGGGAGGTGGACATCTCCCAAGATGATCTAACTCCTCATCTTCATTACCAAATAGGGTCGTCGTGCCAGACATGAAGTCTCCTCCAGAGGATTTACCAGTACTGGGTTTATTTTTTACTAATCATCACCTGTTTCTCACCTCCTGTCTGTCTTTTAATTATTTCCTCTTGTTCCTCTGCCCACTGGCATTCTAGTTGCAATACGTTCCATCCTTTCCGAGTGCTATCCTTGTTTCTTAACTCTATCCCCTTCTTACATACAGCATCCATCCAACTTCAACCTCTATACTCTCCTCATGCTTCTTCACTGCTTCTGCTTCCCATGTTTTAATTCCTTTCTTCCATTTCTTTCCTGCCTTCCTTTCCCATATAAATGTCTCTACATTCCATATTCCCCCTACTGGTCAGGCTTCATCCCCTAACCGTTTGGTCAACTTGTAACTTAACATTCTAAATTTCTTATTATACTTAGGATTCAAATAACACATATGTTGGACTGTTATCCAGAGCATTCCCCATAGATAGATAGAAAGAAAGAGAAAGCAGACCTCTTAATTCCGAATCGTTCCAAATATATCAACTAGGCTGACCCGCTAATGAGACCTCAGTTTCTCAATTTGGCTGACTTTTTAACGCTTTAATATACGACCCAAGTGTCTCAACGAGGCCAACTCGATAACCGATACCCCAGTGTCAACCTGGCAGACGTTTTAAACTTAATATACAACGCCACTTATTTCTCAATCCGACAACTCTTCAGATGTCTCAATAAGCCAGACGCACACCTCACCCCCCATTCAACCCGACAAATCACGGATGTCTTAACGAGGCCGATGAGCCCTTAGTAGAGATAGAGAAAAAGAGAAAACAAAGAGAGATAGAAAGAGAAACCGCTCAAGTCCTTCTTAAAAATACACAAGCCCTTCTTAAAAATACATGCACAATTCTGTCTTAAAAATACATACACAATCCCTTCTTAAAAAAAAAACCATATAAAGCCCAACTGGTCTTACCTTTGTCTGTTGCTAAGAACCTCGGCAGGGAACCAATTCAATGTCTGATGAAGGATCACAGATGTTCCCGGGAGTTTCTAGGGAGTCGGTCTGACAAGGGGGCCGATAGAGCTCAGTTATCTCCCTTCCAATCCCGGCAACCTCTGCAACCTCTTGCACAGTCAGCCGTTGATGTGGTCCCAGCGAGGCCTGCATAACTACGCCAATGAAAAAGCTACTTTTATAACTACTAAACCAGGTTCGCTTCTTAATAAACAGACACCACACAAACTGTTTGGTAGACCAGTTCACAACTTTACTTATTATCGGCCGATGGAAGGGAGGGAGAACTCCAGTCAAGTGACCATTACAGACACTTGACCGTCCTCCGTTCACCTCTCTGAACAACAGAATTACATTGCCTTAAATAGGGTTTTTTTGTCCCCTTAGCACATTTCACAGACATTAGTCATGGTCAGAGGTACAGGAAAAGGTTTCCACAGAATGCATCACATCAAAGGCCTTTCGTTTACATAGTACAAGATAACATTGGCCATTTGGTTTACGACATTTTATCTTCACAGAGATCACCCTAGCTCTCGCTGCTTCCTCTCTGTCATTTGGTCCTTCATAAACATAGGCCATTTGGTTTATGGCATCTTACTTCAAAGATGTGACTAGCTGTTTCTCTCTGCTTGTCCCTTGGGAGACAATGTTATGGTGTTTATTATCCCACACACTGCAACCTGAGGCAAGCCTAATTTGAGACTAAATATAAGCTGTAAGCTAGCCCAGAAGCCAATTTAATATCTTCTTATATTTTTAACTAAAATTCAGCTTCATCAGCCCAAAAATCAATTCAGCCCACAAACTCCATACTAGCTCTCTGGAAACCAGTACCTTTGGCCCAACATACTAGCTCAACAGAAATATGAAGGGAAATGTCAAAGGTTTCCTGAAGGATGGAACATCGCCCAAGAATGTTGTCATTATTAGCATGCTTCGTTGAATGATGACTTCTGAGATAAATTCTCAGATTTTCCTTCTTAAAATTTGACCGCTGACTTTCTCTATATTAAAATTGTCTCTTTTTATCAACAGGAAATAGTCATCAAGAGACAGAGCAGCAGAACACAACAAGACACAACAAGACACAACAAGTAAAAACTTAATGAATCTCATCTTTAAAATTTAAATTGTTCTTATATTTTAAGAGTCATTCACATTTTAAACTTTAATAAAACCATTTTGCACTTTTAATGCTGTGTGTTCTTCATCACAATAGAACCTAATAGGCAGGAATGGCTGCTCTGTGGGAGAGCCACTAAGAGTGCATGGGGGGAGGTTGTTTGGAGATGCACAGAATGTGTGGGTGAAAGAGGAATGGCAAGGAGCGGAGGTGAAGGTAGGTGGGGTGACTGAGTGAACTGCCAGCGTACCAGGCGTGAGCGACTGCACTGCCAGCCCACGAGCCGTGAGTTAGTGAACTGCCAGCCCACCAGCTGTAAGTGACTGAACTGCCAGCACAATAATCCATTCAGTCCACCCTCTTCCCCCTTCTCTCTTACAGTTTGTTACCTATTTTGGGCAGAAATTCTGGCAGTTTCTCAGCCGCCAGCATGTCAGGTCCGAGTGATTGTACTGCCAGGCCTCAGTGACTGAGCTGCCAGCCCTCAGTGACTGTGCTGCCAGCACAAAAATCCATTTGGCCCACAAACTCCATACTAGCCCTCTGGAAACAAGTACCTTCGGCCCACAACACGCATACTAGCGCAACAGAAAGCCCCCCCCCCACTGGCCAGCAATGTTGGAATTTGTGGAGAGGTGGAATATTGCATTGGGTGTCCAGCCCTCCCGTGTGATGCCGGGACCCAACGGGTCCCACTTAGTCTACTATATATATATATATATATATGTATATATACAGTGGCTTGCAAACGTTTTCATACCCCTTGAACGTTTCCACATTTTGTCACGTTACAACCACAAACGTAAATGTATTTTATTGGGATTTTATGTGATAGACCAACACAAAGTGGCGCATAATTGTGAAGTGGAAGGCAATTGATACATGGTTTTCAATTTTTTTTACAAATTAAAAACTGAAAAGTGTGGCGTGCAAAAGTATTCAGCCCCCTTTACTCTGATATCCCTAAATAAAATCCGGTGCAACCAATTGCCTTCAGAAGTCACCTAATTAGTTTATAGAGTCCACTTGTGTGTAATCTAATTTCAGTATGAATACTGCTGTTCCGTGAAGGCATCAGAGGTTTGTTAGAGAACATTAGTGAACAAACAGCATCATGAAGCCCAAGAAACACACCAGGCAGGTCAGGGATAAAGTTGTGGAGACGTTTAAAGCAGGGTTAGGTTATATAAAAATATCCCAAGCTTTGAACATCTCATGGAGCACTGTTCAATCCATCATCCGAAAATGGAAAGAGTATGGCACAACTGCAAACCTACCAAGACATGGCCGTCCACCTAAACTGACAGGCCGGGCAAGGAGAGCATTGATCCGAGAAGCAGCCAATGGTAACACTGGAGGAGCTGCAGAGATCCACAGCTCAGGTGGGAGAATCTGTCCACAGGACAACTATTAGTCGTGCACTCCACAAATCGGGCCTTTATGGAAGAGTGGCAAGAAGAAAGCTATTGTTGAAAAAAAAAGCCTTAAGTCCCGTTTGCAGTTTGTCACAAGCAATGTGGGGGACACCGCGAACATGTGGAGGAAGGTGCTCTGGTCAGATGAGACCAAAATTAAAGTTTTTGGCCTAAATGCAAAACGCTAGGTGTGGCGGAAAACTAACACTGCACATCACCCTGAACACACCATCCCCACTGTGAAACATGGTGGTGGCAGCATCATGCTGTGGGGATGCTTTTCTTCAGCAGGGACAGGGAAGCTGGTCAGAGTTGATGGGAAGATGGATGGAGCCAAATACAGGGCCATCTTGGAAGAACACCTGTTAGAGTCTGCAAAAGACTTGAGACTGGAGCGGAGGTTCACCTTCCAGCAGGACAACGACCCTAAATATACAGCCAGAGCTACAATGGAATGGTTTAGATCAAAGCATATTCATGTGTTAGAATGGCCCAGTCAAAGTCCAGACCTAAATCCAACTGAGAATCTCTGGCAAGACTTGAAAATTGCTCTTCACAGACGCTCTCCATCCAATCTGACTGAGCTTTATCTACTTTTCAAAGCAGAATGGGCAAACATTTCAGTCTCTAGGTGTGCAAAACTGGTAGAGACATACCCCAAAAGACTTGCAGCTGTAATTGCAGCGAAAGGTGTTTCTACAAAGTATTGACTCAGGGGGGCAGAATATATTTGCACGCCACAGTTTCCAGTTATTTATTTGTAAAAAAATATGAAAACCATGTATCATTTTCCTTCCACTTCACAATCATGCACCACTTTGTGTTGGTCTATCACATGACATCTCAATAAAATACATTTAAGTTTGTGGTTGTAACGTGACAAAATGTGGAAACGTTCAAGGGGTATGAAAACTTTTGCAAGCCACTATATATATATAGCGAGAGAGCGAGAGAGCGAGAGAGCGAGAGAGCGAGAGAGCGAGAGAGAGAGAGAGAGAGAGAGAGAGAAAGAGCTGGAGAGATATAGAGAATGAGGGGTGAGAGAGATGGATGATGAGCGGAGAGAGAGGACGAGAGAGATAGAGAGAGAGAGAAAGGTAGAGAGGGGGAGAACGAGAAAGAGAGAGAGAGTGAGAACGAGCGATAGTGGGAGAGGGAGGAGAGCGACAGAGATAGTGATAGAAAGAGAGAAGGACAGAGAGTGAACGGGAGAGATAATGAGAGCGAGAGAGGGCGGATAGAGAGAGGGAGAGAGGCATGGAGGGAGGGGGAGAGATAGAAGGGGGAGTGAGAGCGGTGGAGAGCGGAGAGAGAAAGAGGAGGGAGAGAGAGATGATGACAGAGAGGAGGAGGGGGGAGAGAAAGAGAGCGGGAGAAGAGGGGGAGAGAGAGCGAGGGGAGATAGAGAGACGGGGGGAAGAGAGAGAAGGGGTGAGAGGTGGGGAGATGGTGAGAGCGGGGAGAGAGAGCGTGGACGTGAAAGAGCAATCGAGAGGGAGAGGGAGAGTGATAGATAGAGAGGGGAGAGGGAGACGGGAGATAGGGGGGAGAAAGAGGGGAGAGAGAGAGACGGAAGAGGGAGTGGGGGAAAGAGGGATGAGATGGGGAGAGAGTGGGGGTAAGAGAGGGGGAGAGAGAAGGGGATGGAGTGAGAGGGGTAGGGAGTAAGAGGTGGAGGGAGAGACAGGGCGGTAGAGAGAGGACGAGAGAGAGCGGGGGGAGAGAGGGAGAGAGAGAGCGAGGGGAGAGGTGGGAGAGAGAGGGGGCAGAGATGACAGGGATGGGGGGAATGGGGAGAGAGCGGGAGAGAGAGAGGGAGAGGGATAGAGGTGGTGAGAGAAGGGGAGAGAGAGGGGGTAGAGAGGTGGAGCGAGAGAGAGGGGGAGAGAGGGAGAGAGAGGGCAGAGAGAGGAGGAAAGAGAGGGCAGAGAGCGGGGGAAAGAGAGGGAGAGGGAGGGGGAGAGGGGGAGAACGAGAGGGAGAGATAGATGGAGAGGGGAGACGGGGAGGGTGTGCAGCATAGAGGGGGAGGCTGATGGATAGGAGGTATATGAGAGAGGGAGAGGAAGGGGGGATGAGAGGGAGAGAGAGCGGGGGACTGGGAGAGAGCGGGGAGGGGAGACTGAGGGAGAGGCGGAGGGGGTGACTGGGGGAGAGGGGTGCATGAAACAGGGGGTGACAGAGACGGGGAGGGGGATGGAGCGGGGGAGGGTAGAGACTGGGGAGAGGGGTTGTATGAGACAGGGTGGGAAAGGGAAAAGGGAGGGGAGACTGGGGGACAGGGGGTGTATGAGACAGGGGAGAGGGGAGACTGGGGGAGAGGGTGTTTATGAGCCAGGGGGAGAGGGTGGGGGGAGGGGGAGACTGGACGAGGGGGTGTATGAGAGGGGGAGAGGGAGGGGGGAGTGGGAGACTGGAAGAGGGGGTGTATGAGACACAGACAGAGACAGAGGGGGAGAGTGGAGAGACTGAAGTGGGTAGAGGAGACTGGACGTGGACGGCGGGTTGACTGACGTCTGTCGCCTCCAAACAGGCCGCAGTGATTGACATCCTCGTCATCCAATCAGGGGCGAACCAGGCGGGACAGACGTTGCTGCGATCAAATCCCGGTGCGCGGGGCGGGGCTTGGGGCCGGTTGATTGACGGCAAGATGTTGGCTCCGTTGACAGAGCCGCTCAGGTGGCGGGAGGTCACGTGGCGGCCGCCTCCATCACCCTCCGTCTCCACCCGGTGAGTGAGTGAGTGAGTGTAGAGCGAGAGGGCGGAGCAGAGGGAGTCATCGCGTCCAACTCCGCCCATTGGTTGCCGCCTACGTCACCGCCGGCTCTGGGAGGTGTGCCCCCGCATAGCCCCTTGGGAATTGTTGTCTTACCTGTGGTATTTTATATGGCCGAGAATGTCCTTCCTCAACGCAACAGAAAATAGACAATAGACAATAGGTGCAGGAGGAGGCCATTCGGCCCCCTTACAGCCAGCACCGCCATTCAATGTGATCATGGCTGATCATCCACAATCAGTATCCCGTTCCTGCCTTCTCCCCATATCCCCTGACTCCGCTATCTTTAAGAGCCCTATCTAGCTCCCGCTTGAAAATATCCAGAGAACCGGCCTCCACTGAGGCAGAAAATTGCGCAGACTCACAACTGTGAGAAAAAGTGTTTCCTCGTTTACGTTCTAAATGGCTTACTCCTAATTCTTAAACTGTGGCCCCTGGTTCTGGACTCCCCCAACGTTGGGGACATGCTTCCTGCCTCGAATATGTACACGTCCTTAACTATCTTACATGTTTCAATAAGATAACCTCTCATCCTTCTAAACTCCAGAGTGTACAAACCCAGCCGCTCCATTCTCTCAGCATATGACAGTCCCGCCATCCAGGGAATTAACCTTGTAAACCTATATTCGATTCATCGTGTTATAAAGGCCAACGTGCTATTCGCTTTTTTCACTGCCTGCTGTGCCTGCATGCTTACTTTCATAGACTGATGTACAAGGACCCCCATATCCCGTTGTACTTCCCATTTTCCCAACTTGACACCATTTAGATGGTAATCTGCCTTCCTGTTTTTGCTACCAACGTGGATAACTTCACAATCAACCGCATTAAACTTAATCTGCCATGCATCTGTCCACTACCTCAACCTGTCCAAGTCACCCTGCACTCTCGTAGAATCCTCCTCCCAGTTCACACTGCCACCCAGCATTGTGTCATCTCCAAATGTGCCAATGTTACTTTGAATCCATTCATCCAAATCATTGATTTATATTGTAAATAGCTGCGGTCCCAGCACCGAGCCTTGCGGTACCCCACTAGTCACTGCCTGCCATTCTGAAAGGGACCCGTTAATCCACACACGTTGTTTCTTGTCTGCCAACCTCTTTTGTATCCTTGTCTGCACTTTACCCCCAATATCAATTGCCCTCATTTTAACCACTAATCTCCTATGTGGGACGTTATCAAATGCTTTCTGAAAGTTCAGGTACACTACATCCACTAGCTCTCCCCTGTCCATTTTCCTAGTTACATCTACAAACAATTCCAGAAGATTAGTCAAGCATGATTTCCCCTTCGTAAATCCATGCTCACTCGGACCGATCCTGTTACTGCTATCCAAATACGCGCCTATTTCATATTTTATAATTGACTCCAGCACCTTCCCCACCACCGATGTCAGGCTAACTGCTCTATAATTCCCTGTTTTCTCTCTCCCGCCTTTCTTTAAAAGTGGGTAACATTAGCTGCCCTCTAATCCACAGGAGCTGATCCTGAGTCTATATCTCGTTCCACCTCTCCGCCCAGCTCGGACGGAGGCCGGGCCAAAACGACGCTTTGAAAATAAACAGGAGCTCGGAGCGCAAAAAAATAAATTGGATCTAAAACGATTGAAAGAAGAGAGAGAGAACGAAACGCTAAAATAAAAAAAAGAAATGCAGACCATCAGGTCCTCGGGATTTATCAGCCTTCAGTCCCATCAGTCTACCCAACACTATTTTCTGCCTAATGTAGATTTCCTTCAGTTTATCCGTCAACCTAGATCCTCTGGCCACTAGTACATCTGGAAGATTGTTTGTGTCCTCCTTAGTGAAGACGGATCCAAAGTAACTGTTCTACTCATCCGGCATTCCCTTGTTCCCCATAATAGACAATAGAAAATGGACAATAGATTATCGGTGCTGGAGTAGGCCATTCGGCCCTTCGATCCAGCACCGCCATCCAATATGATCATGGCTGATCATCCCCAATCGGCGCCCCGTTATTTCCTTCTCCCCATATCCCCGGACTCCGCTATCTTTAAGACCTCTGTCTAGCTCTCTCTTGAAAAGCATCCAGAGAACCGGCCTCCACCGCCCGCTGAGGCAGAGAATTCCACAGACTCACCACTCTCTGGGTGAAAACGTGTCTCCTTATATCAGTCCTAAATGGCCACAGATTCACAACTCTCTGGGTGGAAAAGTTTCTCCTCATCTCAGTCCCGAATGGCCACAGAATCACAACCCTCAGGGTGAAAAGATTTCTCCTCATCTCCGTTCTAAATAGCTTACCCCTTATTCTCAGTCTGTTGCCCCTGGTTCTGGACTCCCCTAACATCGGGAACATGTTTCCTGCCTCCAGCATGTCCAAACCCTTAATAATCGTATATATTTCAATAGGATCTCCTCTCATCTTAGATTCCAGAGTATGCAAGCCCAGCCGCTCAATTATCTCAGCATATGACAGTCCCGCCATCCCGGGAATTAACCTGGTGAACCTAGCTGGGCTCCCTCAATAGCAACAATGTCCTTCCTCAAATTTGGAGACCAAAACTGCACACAATACTCCAGGTTTGGTCTCACTAGGCCCCTATACAACTGCAGAAGGACATCTTTGCTCCTAGAATCAACTCCTCTTGTTATAAAGGCAAACATGCCATTCGCTTTCTTCACTGCCTGCTGTACCTGCATGGACTGATAAACAAGGAGACCCAGATCCCGTTGTACTTCCCCTTCTTCCAACTTGACACCATTCAGATAATAATCTGCCTTCCAGTTCTTGCCACCAAATTTCGAGAGGGCTTGTACACAAAATACGAGGCCATAAATGCCGAGGCTTGACATAGAGCTGGTCAGGCCGTATTTGGAGACCTGTAGATCAGTTTTGGCCCCCTTATCTGAGGAAGGAAGAATTTTCCGGCTCTGGAGAGGGTCCAGAGTAGGTTTACAAGAAATCCCAGGAATGTGTGGGTTAACGTACGATGAGCGTTTATCGGCACGGGCCTGTACTCGCTGGAGTTTACAAGAATGAAGGATGAAGGGTGGGGGGGGGGGAGAGACGTCATTAATACTTCACCGAATAGTGAAAGGCCCGGATAGAGTGGATGTAGGGAGGATGTTTCCACTAGTGGGGGAGACTTGGGCCAGAGGTCACAGCCTCAGAATTGCAGGATGTTCCTTTATGAAGCAGATGAGGAGGAATTTCTTTAGCCAGAGGGTGGCAAATCTATGGTATTCATTGCACTTTTTCTCACAGAGAGTTGTGAGTCTGTGGAATTATCTGCCTCAGAGGGCAGTGGAGGCCGGTTCTCTGGAAGCTTTCAAGAGAGAGCTAGATAGGGATCTTAAAAATAGCGGAGTCAGGGGATATGGGGGAGAAGGCAGGAACGGGGTACTGATTGGGGATGATCATCCATGATCACAGTGAATGGCCGAATGGCCTATTCCTATCTGTGTCTATCTTCTGCAGTTCCTTCCTGCACAATATACACGTGATAACTCTCTCCCTCTCTTCCGAATCTCACAGATCAAGAAGAAAAGTTTGAACAAATCGCTCGGGTCACACGGACAGCAAGGAATGTGGGCGATAAGATGCAGGCAGCCTTATAAGGACATATTTTATTTTTACAACAGGTTCAACTGTTCGCAAGTCATTCGGCGAAACCATGGTCCCAGCAAAGATGGTAAATAAGTTATTGCTTCACAGCAGACCTGAAATCGCAGCGAGATGTGGACGCAGCCCAGACCGTCACGGTTCACTTTAGTTCATTTTATTTTTTCGCAAGATGGCGCCGGTGTGTGTGGCTGCTCGTCTGTCGCTCTGTCTGTGTTTGGTGTTTTTTTTCCTTGGCACTATACAGGTAAAGTCTCTGCTGGTGTACGACCGTCAATCTCTTCAAGATCTACGACATAATGTCGGTGCGTTTGTCGGTGCGTTTGAATATAATACCCTGCCACCGTTCTTATCCGGAACCTCGACTCACCTGGACTGGGCCTTGCCTCGAAGGAAGCGTCGCCGTCGCCGTGGAAAGCGCGGCGGTCGACTGGTGAGTTTTAGACTGGGTGCGCCCGGGCGCGGCCATCAGCAGCTCCCTTGTCAGCGACTTCTTCGTGGGCCTCGCCTTCGGGGTCTCCAGCCTGGTGCTTTTCAGCTGCCACCGGACCACCTCCTCCCAGAGGGTACAGAGCGCTGCCTGCCTGCTGCGGCCTGGAGAGCTGCCCGGACACGCCGCCTCGGAGGGGAGGGGGGCAGCCTCAAGGTGAGCCCGCTCTTCCGGGGTCTCCAGCCCGGTGCTTCTCAGCTGCCACCGGACCAACTCCTCCCGGAAGGTGTAGAGGGCTGCCCGCCTGCAACGGCCCGGAAAACTGGCCGGACACGCCGCCTCGGAGGGGACGGGGGCGGTCGCCGGGTGTGCCGGGTGTGCCGGCTGCTTCAGGTTGCTCCTTTCTCCCCCCCTCCCCCCCCCCTCCCCCCTACCCGCTTACGAACGGAGGCTGCAGCGGGACCGGCTCCGCTCCCCCTGCTCTCCTCGACTCCATCGCGGGGTGAATATTCGGAACCTGCGGACACTGCCCCGGGCTCCCCGATCTGCAGACCTAAAGAGTCCATCCCCTTCCCGGGTTGGCCTGGTGAACGCCAGATCGCTGGCAAACAAAACTTTTATTTTGAGGGATTTCTTCTGCTCCCGGGCCCTGGACTTCCTCTGTGTGACAGAGACTTGGATCGGTCCTGGTGAGTGCAGCGCTTTTACTGAACTTTTGCCGGCGGGCTGCTCTTATTTCAACTCGCCACGGATGTCGGGCCGTGGAGGTGGAATTGCAGTCATTTATAAAAGCAATTTTAAATGCAAACAGTGCACTGCATTATCAACGTTCTCCAGCTTTGAGGCTACTTTATTTGAGGTGGGTCGCTCCGACACGGTGCTTTGTGCTGTCATCTACCGACCCCCCAAATACCACAAGGACTTTGTGTCTGACTTTTCTGAGTTTCTGGCTGGGATTATGCCCAACTATGACCGTGTCCTTATGGTTGGGGATTTTAACATACACGTGTGCTGTCCTGATAAGCCGTTGGCGAAGAACTTTTTAAGTCTTATTGATTCTTTTAATTTTGTGCAGTGTGTGTCTGGTCCCACACACGAACATGGACATACATTGGACCTTGTTCTCTCCTATGGCTTGCCTGTATTAAACTTGGAGGTCTGTGATAGTGTGTTTTCTGATCACATGCCTGTACTGTTTGATGTTGGTTTTTCCAGTGCTGCAGTTAGACCTGTAGCGTCTGCTCGGCGCTGTCGGTCCTTTAACCCTTCTGCTGCTGGCCAATTCTCTGCTGCTTTTGATCAGCTCTGTGCCCCCTCTGCGTCCACTCCCCTTGGTACGGAGGAGATTAGTTCTTGGTTCCACTCCTCCTGCACAACTATACTGGACTCTGTGGCTCCTTTAAAAACTTTGCAGCCCAGAGCTAAACCCGAGCCCTGGTTCAGTGACGCAACTCGTACAGCTCGACGGGATTGTCGCAGAGCTGAACGAAAGTGGAAGAAGGACAGGCTGCAGGTTTCATCGCAAATCCTAAAGGACAGCTGGCGAAACTACCAAAATACTGTTAAAGAGGCCAAAAGATATTACCTGTCTAATATAATAGTGTCTAAGCGTCACGACCCACGTGTATTATTCAAAACTATTGATTCTGTTTTAAATGCCCCACAGCCTGTTTGCTTGGAAGCATCGTCCGAATTGTGCAATGACTTCCTGCACTTCTTTATCAATAAGGTTGTTTCTATAAGGGCTCTCATCTCAGCTCCTGCCTCTGACCCCTCTGTTCCGGCCCCATGCCTGGTGGCATTTGATAAGTTTGTGCCTCTGACATTGTCGGGTCTAGAGGATGTGGTTAGGCATATTAAGCCGTCGGGTTCCCCCTGTGATGCTGTCCCTCCTCTTCTTTTTAAAGAGGTTTTCCCGAGTATAGGGCAGTCGGTTCTCGCCATCATAAACAGTAGCTTGTGTTCTGGGGTTGTCCCCATACATTTTAAACATGCTGTAGTGCAACCACTACTTAAGAAACCAGGCCTGGATCAAACTGATCTGGCCAATTTTAGGCCGATCTCCAAGTTGCCTTTTATCTCTAAGATCATGGAGAAGGTAGTTTATGCTCAGCTGAAACTCTTCCTGGATGAGCACAATATTCGGGAGGTTTTCCAGTCTGGATTCAAGGCTATGCATAGCACAGAGTCGGCTCTGCTAAGGGTCTTCAACGACATCCTCCTGGCAAACGTCTCTGGTAATTATGTGGTTCTTGTCTTGCTGGACCTATCTGCCGCCTTCGATACAGTGGACCATGGAATTTTAATTTCCCGATTACAGCACCAAGTGGGCATGTGTGGCAGTGCCCTGGGATGGTTCAGGTCCTATCTGGCAGACAGAACCATGCGTGTAAGCCTTGCTGGCTTTGAATCCTCCTCCACTCCCTTGGTATATGGGGTTCCACATGGCTCAATTTTAGGGCCCCTGCTCTTCTCTTTATACCTACTTCCTCTGGGCTCAATTTTAAGAAGGCATGGCATCTCCTTTCACTTTTATGCAGATGATAGCCAGTTATATATGCCACTCAGGAAAGAAGACGACTATTCTCTAAAATCACTTCTGTCTTGTCTTGAGGACATTAAGTCCTGGATGGCCTTAAACTTTCTGGGACTTAATGAAGAGAAGACAGAGGTGATTTTGTTTGGCCCCAATGGCTGCCGTGAACCTCCCTTTGTTGACTTGGGTCCACTGGCATTGTCTGTAAAGCCAACCGTTTTGAACCTGGGTTTTAGGATGGACGGTGATTTTAAACTAGATAAACAAATAGGCGCAGTGGTTAAGTCCAGCTTCTTTCACCTAAGGAAGCTGGCAAAGGTGAAGCCCATTCTCGAGCGGCAGCATTTTGAAACAGTAATCCATGCCTTTATTACATCTAGGCTGGATTACTGTAACGCACTCTACTCTGGAGTCGCACGAGCTTCATTGGCTCGTCTCCAGCTTGTTCAAAATGCTGCCGCTCGCCTTTTGACCGGAACTCGAAAGAGGGAGCACATTACGCCAATTTTGGCCTCCCTTCACTGGCTCCCAGTGCACTTTCGAGTTCATTTCAAAATTCTTTTATTTGTTTTTAAATCGTTGAATGGGCTCGCCCCGCCTTACCTCTCTGAGCTGCTCCACCTATATGCTCCTGCCCGGTGCCTCAGGTCAGCTGATCAGCTGCTCCTTGAGGTACCAAGGTCTAAGCGGAAGCTCAGAGGGGATAGAGCCTTTTCTGTTGCTGCTCCGGCACTCTGGAACACCTTGCCGCTGCACATCAGACAGGCCCCCTCACTGTCCATCTTTAAATCCTCCCTAAAAACACATTTTTATTCTTTGGCTTTCGACACTGGCTGAGGCATTGCTCCTGTTTTTAGTGCTTTTAATGTCTTTTAATTTTTAGTGTGTTTTTTATAGTCCTTCGTTTTACGGTTTTTAATGGTTTTTAATTGTTTGTAATAGCTTTTTGTTCATGAGTTCTCATGTACAGCACTTTGTGGCAACTGCAGTTGTTTAAAGTGCTTTATAAATAAAGTTATTATTATTATTATTATTATTGTTCAGTGTAGCGAGGTACAGTGAAACCCTTTTTGTTGCAGGATATCCAGTCAACGGGAAGACTGGACATGTTCAAAATCGAGCAGTTCGCTGTGTTCAGATACAGAATAAAGGGAGTACCGTTTAGTGCAAAAAGACAGTAAAGTCTCTCCCTCTCTCTCCCTCTCCCTCTCTCCCTCTCTCTCCCTCTCTCTCCCTCTCTCTCCCTCCCCTCTCTCATCTCTCTCTCTCTCT
>NW_022630116.1:130000-157500 GCF_010909765.2 Amblyraja radiata
CCACAGCTCGAAGACGGCCAGCCTCGCGTTGGTGAGTCCTGGCTGGCTCTACCTCCGGACCCTCGAGGTCGGTCGCAGGTTGGAGGCCGCCAGCTCCGCCATTAGGCCTCAGCGCAGACGGGGGAAGAGAAGGGGAATACGACAAAAAGTCGCATTCCCCCGAAGGGAGAGACAGAAAGCTCTGTTTCACCCTCCCCCCACACACATAACACCACCTAATAACCAAAAAATGTACTAAACTAGACAAAAAAAAAACAACATAAAAAGTAAAAACAGACAGACTGCAGGCGAGCCGCAGCTGTATCACAGCGCCGCCACTTCCGGAATTTGCATTTTGGGTAGTCTAACATGGGGAGGATCTACAAAGTGAATGGTCGGGCACTAGGTATAAATTGTGTAAGAACTAAGTGAGGCCGCAATTGTAGTATTTTGTTCCGTTGAGGGTACTGTGTTATTGGCAAGATTTTGCAAAAAGGGAAACTTTACAGATACATTTTACAAGGATGCAGCAGCCAGGGTCTGGCCTATGTGGAGTGGTTGAGTTGGCAGGGAACCTATTCCTTGAAGCGCAGGAAGAAGACGGGTGATCTTATAGATGTGTATAAGATCATGAGAGGGATATATCGGGTAGAAGCACAGATTATCTTGCCCTGAAAAACGAATCGAGGCGCAGAGGACATAGGTTTATGGTGAAGGTGAACAGATTTAATAGGAATCTGAGAGGTTCATTTTTCACACAAATGCTGCTGGATGTGTGGGACCAGATGCCAGTGGAGGTAGTTGAGGCAGGGGAAAATTTCCCAAAATTTAAGACACAGTTAGATAGGTATGTTGATAGCACAGGTTTGGTGGGATATGGACCAAATGCGGGCGGGTGAGACAAGTATAGATGAGGTATGTTGAACGGCGTGGGCAAGTTGGGCCGAAGGGCCTATTTCCACAACGTATCACTATATGAGTAGCCGGCTGAGCTATAATAATAATAATACATTTTATTTGTGGGCGCCTTTCAAAAGTCTCAAGGACACCTTACAAAGATTAACAAGAATAATAAAACATATAATCGGAATAAAATAAATAATAAAGACATCACCGATACACAAATTAATAACAGAATTCGATCCAAAGACAATAAATCAAAAACACAATGTGAAGAGAGAGCAGCGGCAGCCAAACCGCGCCAGCGTACACTCTCCCTTCCGACAGCCAAATTGGACACAGACTAACATGTTTACTTACACACAAAAAAAATCATCCCCCAACAATGGTTACCACTGTGGGGGAAGGCACAATGTCCAGTCCCCATCCCCAGTTCAGCCAAAGTCAGGCCTATTGAGGCCTCCGCTATTGCCTCTACGGAGGCCCGATGTTCCTGGCCGTTCTGGCCGGGTGCTGTTGCCCCGGCGTCGGGAGAGTCCACTCAGCGGCTGGGTCAGCTGGAACGGCCGCTTCCTAACTGGGGAGCGCGGCTTCCGAAGCCGACAAGGCCGCGCCGGTTTGGAGCTCCCAGGCTCCCGATGTTAAAGTCGGCGCCGCCCGCTCCGCAGATCCGTAGCCCGGAGGTGTTGATCTCGGCGGTCGCAGCTCACCGGAGCTCCAGCGCGTCGATCCAGCAGCGGCGACCCAGGCAAGGCATCGCCCGCTCCGCCCCGCGATAGCGCTCCAGCGCTGTGCCGCTACCGAGGCCGAGGTGCAAGGCGGCCCCCGCCAGGAAACGGCGCTCCACGCCCGCTGGTAGGCCACGAGGACGGGTCGACGGGGCAGCCCGGAGAAAAAGCTGCCTCACCGACCAGGTAGGGACCTAGAAATATAGTTACCCTTTCCCCCCACATTAAAAAGTCCATTCTCCAACAGACAAAGGACAGGACTTACAAAAACTTCAAAAAAAAGTGAATTAAACGGACGGCTGCTGGTTAGCAGCCGTTCCCCAAGATGGCTCCTCCTCCTCGAGCTATCTCCTCTTGCAGTTTGTTCCACACACCAACCCACCTCCCTTTGTGTGAACAATTAACCCCCAGGTTCCTATTGAACCCCCCCCCCCCCATCTTAAAACTGTCCCCAGGATCTTGACTCCCCTAATGCGTCGACACTACCTATATCTCTCATTATTTTAGTTATCTTGAGGGGTGAAAGATTGCAACCTTCATGTGGTCCGCCCAAATTTCAACCCGGCGAGCACAATCAAATAATATCCAATAGAGACGATGGCTTTCAACTTTAGGCTGTGTCCGCCATACCCGAGAAGAATAAGTCACATTGAAAATATCACCCCTCATCCCCCTGTGCATTAAGGAATAAAGCACTAGCCTGCTGAATCTGTCCTAGTTCAGGCCCTCAAGTCTTGCCAACATCCTTGTAAATCTTCTCTATGGCCTTTCCACCTTGACACCATTTTACCGATACCAATGTGTCCAAAACTGAACACAACACTGTAAATGCGGTCTCACCAACATCTTGTACATGTGCAACATGACCACCAAACATCTATACCCAATGCTCTGACTGACGAAGGCCAAATGGGCCAAAAGCCTTTTAAACCACCCTATCTCCGTGTAATGCTACTTTAAACGTACTATGTACCTGTCGTCATAGCTCCCTCTGCTCTGTATTGTATTCACCTTTTTGCCTTGGTTCCAGCTCTAGTACTGGCACCTCTGAACTCACTGACGGTTTCACTTCCCATCTGCGTCTGCGTCTTAGAGAAACTTACAAAAATCTTAAGGGGTTTGACAAGCTAGATACAGGAAGATTGTACCCGATGTTGGGGAAGTCCAGAACAAGGGGTCACAGTTTAAGGCTAAGGGGGAAGTATTTTAGGACCGAGATGAGAAAAACATTTTTCACATCGAGAGTGGTGAATCTCAGGAATTCTCTGACACATAAGGTAGTTGAAGCCAGTTCATTGGCTATATTTAAGAGGGAGTTAGATGTGGCCCTTGTGGCTAAAGTATCAGGGGGTATGGAGAGAAAGCAGGTACTGAATACCGAGTTGGATGATCAGCCATGATCATGTTGCATGGAGGTGCAGGCTCGAAGGGCCGAATGGCCTACTCCGGCACCTATTTTCTATGTTTCTATGTTTCTGTGAAATGGGTTGACGTGACTTGACTTGACTTGAAATTGATTGAATTCACTTGACTTGACTTCAAATGGATTGAATTCACTTGACTTGAAGTGAAATGGATTGACTTGACTTTAAATTAATTGACTTGACTTGACGAATTGGATTGACTTGACTTGAGTTGAAATGGATTGACTTGAGTTGAAAGATCTTGACTTGACTTGACTTAAAGTGAAATGGATTGACTTGATTTGAAATGGATTGAAATATATTGTTGGCCCTGCACTCACTGTGCTTGACTTGACCCACAACACACATGCTAGAGCTCCTGCCCATGGTAGACTTCCCAAAATGCAATACCTCCCAATTATCTGCATGAAATTCCATTAACCATACCTCAGCACACTTAGCCAATCGATCAAGAACCTATTGCAATTAATCACAACTATCTTAACTATCTGCACCACCCACATTTGTATCGCCTGCAAACTTGCTAATCTTGCTTTGTATGTTCTCATCCAAATCATAGATGTAGATGACAAACAGTAACGGGTGCAGCACCGAACAACGAAGCATACCACGAGTCACAGATCTCCAGTCTGAGAAGCAACCGGCACCCTCTGCTTCATTCCATGAAGCCAATTTTCAATCCATTCAGCTATTTCTCCTTGTAACTGTATAATGACACTAACTAAAAAGTGCGATGGCAAACTTTAAGGAACATTTAGACAGGTGCATAGACAGGCCACTGATGGTGATAGGACATGTAGGCCGGTGAGGGCAGGTTGGGCCGAAGACACTGTGAGATTCTATGGCCCTTTTTGATTTTTGCCCTGGATTTGTCTGCCTGCCACTGTTACTTTCACCTTGCTACCTATTGTTTCTACCCTCATTTTGCACCCATCTGTCCCTCTGCTCACACATTTAAGAAACCCACCACCTCTTATTCTCTGTGTATTATATTTTTCTTCTCCCCCCCCCCTACATGTTTGGTCTGAGTGCTTCCCTCCTCTGCCTCCTGCTGAGTGCGTCCCTCCTCTCACACACTGTCTGCTAGCGTTCTCTATTTGAGTCCCTCCCCCCAACCGTTCTAGTTTAAAGTCTCCCCAGTAGCCTTTGCAAATCTCCCCGCCAGGATATCGGTCCCCCTCGGGTTCAAGTGCAACCCGTTCTTTTTAAACAGGTCACACCTTCTCCAAAAGAGGTTCCAACGATCCAGAAACTTGAATCCATACCCACTGCACCACTTGAATCCCTGCCCACGCATTTATTCTCCACCTCGCTCCATTCCTACTTTCACTGTCGCGTGGAACAAGCAGTAATCCTAAGTTTGTTACTTTGCGGCCCTTTTACTTAGCTCTCTTCCTAACTCCCTAAATTCTCCTTTCAGGACCTCTTCTCTTTTTCTATCTATGTCATTGGTACCTATATGTACCACGACCTCGGGCTCCTCTCCATCCGATTTCAGGATATCTTGGACACGTTCAGACACATCCCAGACCCTGGCACCAGGGAAGCAAACTACCATCAGGGTCTGCAGACTGCGTCCACAGAATCGCCTGTCTGACCCCCTAACTATCGTGTCCCCTATTACTACTTCAATCCTCGTCTTTGCCTTACACCTCTGAGCCACAGGGCCGATCTCTGTACCCGAGGCCCGGCCGCTGTTGCTACCCCCAGGTCGGATGTCCCCCCGCCCCCCAACAGTACTCAAACAGGAGTACTTATTGCCAAGGTGTACAGCCACTGGGGCACTCTCTCGTCCCTGCCTATGGCCCTTTCCCCTCCTAACTGTGACCCACGTGTCTGTCTCCCGTGGTCTTGGAGTGACCACCTCTCTGTAACTCCTCTCTGTGACATCCTCACTCTCACTGACCAGGCAGAGGTCATCGAGCTGCTGCTCCAGGATCCTAATACAGTCCCTTAGGAGCACCATCTCGATGCAGTTGGCGCAGATGTGGGCGTCTGGAGGGCTATCAGACTCCATGACCCACATCTCACACCCAGAACAGTAAACCGCCCTGGCCCTCATTCTCCCCCCTTATCCTGTCTACAATACCATGATAGCGATAGGAAGAGAGATATTGAGAGGAGAGAGAGTGGGGAGGGAGAAGGGGAGATTGAGAGAAAGGAGGGGGTGGGGGAGTGAGAAGAGAGGGGAGAGAGAGGGGGAGATAGAGAAATAGAGGGGAAGACAAAGCTGGGAATAGAGAGATGGGGAGAGAGTGGAGAGTTAAAGATAGGGGAGAGAGAGCGAAGAGAAAGGGGGCAGAAGGAGGACGGAGAGCGAGAGATGGGGTAGCGAGAGGCGGAAAGACAGAGGGGAGAGAGGGGGATATAGAGATGTGGAGAGAGAGTTAGGGATAGAGAGAGGGGAGAGAGAGGTGGGAGAGAGATAGGGAAGAGAGATAGGGGGAGTATGAAGGGGGAGGGGTGTAGAGAGAGAGCGAGGCAGAGAGAGAGAGAGGGAGATAGAGAGAGGAGCAGGGTAGGGGAGAGAGAGGGGGAGATAGGGAGGGGGAGATTTAGAGGGGAGAGAATGGCGGAGAGAGGGACCGAAAGTAGGGCGGGGAGAGGGAGGGAGGGGGAATAGAAGCATAGATACATAGAAATAGAAAGTAGAACATAGGTGCAGTCAATATGATCATGGTTGATCATCCAACTCAGTATCCTGTACCTGCCTTCGCTCCATTCCCCCTGATCCCTTTAGCCACAAGGGCCGCACTCGCTCTTAAATATGGGCAATGAACTGGCCTCAACCGCCCTCTGTGGCAGATAATTCCACAGATTCACCACTCTGTGTGTGATTTTTTTATCTCATATCGGTCCTAAAAGGCTTGCCCATTATCCTCAAACGGTGACCCCATGTTCTGGACTTCCCCAACAGCGGGAACAATCTTCCTGCATCTAGCCTGTCCAACCTCTTACGAATTTTGTAAATTTCTATAATACCCGCCTTAATCTTCTAAATTTTAGCGAGTACAGGCCGAGTCTATTCAGTCTTTCTTCATATGAAAGTCCTGGCATCCCAGGAATCAGTCTGGTGAACCTTATATGTACACCCTCCATGGCAATAATGTCTTTGCTCAGATTAGGAGAACAAAACTGTACGCAATAATCCAGGTGTGGTCTCACTAATACTCTGTACAACTGAAGTAGAACCTCCCTGCTCCTATACTCAAATCATTTTGGTACAAATGCTTACATACATAGATATCGCTCACCAACACTGTCGGTCTAAATGTCTGTTTTTATTTTATTGTAATTTTTAGGCCTATTCTTTTTTAGAAATGATTTTTTTTGTCAATCCATTTAAACTTGGAATTGAAATGAATTTTAAGAGTACAGAATCTTTATGTTCCTGCTCGGTTGAAAGGAAACAGTAAAAATTGGAAAGAGCCCTGGTTTTCAAAGGAAATTGTACATCTTTTTCGGAAAAAGAGGGAGATCTACAATAATTATAGGCAGCATGAAGTAAATGAGGTGCTTGTGGAGTATAAGGAATGTAAAAAGAATCTTAAGAACGAAATTAGAAAAGCTAAAAGAAGATATGAGGTTGCTTTGGCAACTAAGGTGAAAGTAAATCCAAAGGGTTTCTACAGCTATATTAATAGCAAAAGGATAACGAGGGATAAAATTGGCTCATTGGAGAAACAGAGTGGGCAGCTATCTGCAGAGCCAAAAGAGATGGGGGAGATATTGAACAATTTATTTTCTTCGGTATTCACCAAGGAGAACGATATTGAATTATGTGAGGTAAGGGAAACGAGTAGAGTAGTTATGGATACTATGAGTTTCAATGTAAAAGAAGTACTGACACTTTTGAAAAATATAAAAGTGGATAAGTCTCTAGGTCCTGACAGGATATTCCCTAGGACATTGAGGGAAGTTAGTGTAGAAATAGCCGGGGCTATGACAGAAATATTTCAAATGTCATTTGAAACGGGAATAGTCCCCGAGGATTGGCGTACTGCGCATGTTGTTCCATTGTTTAAAAAGGGTTCTAAGAGTAAACCTAGCAATTATATACCTGTTAGTTTGACTTCAGTGGTGGGCAAATTAATGGAAAAGATACTTAGAGATAATATATATAAACATCTGGATAAACAGGGTCTGATTAGGAACAGTCAACATGGATTTGTGCCTGGAAGGTCATGTTTGAGTAATCTTCTTGAATGTTTTGAAGAGGTTACTAGGGAAATTGACGAGGGTAAAGCAGTGGATGTTGTCTATATGGACTTTAGTAAGGCCTTTGACAAGGTTCCTCATGGAAGGTTGGTTAAGAAGGTTAAACTGTTGGGTATAAATGTAGGAATAGCAAGATGGATTCAGCAGTGGCTGAATGGGAGAAGCCAGAGGGTAATGGTGGATGGCTGTTTGTCGGGTTGGAGGCAGGTGACTAGTGGGGTGCCTCACGGATCTGTGTTGGGTCCTTTGTTGTTTGTCATGTACATCAATCATCTGGATGAAGGGGTGGTAAATTGGATTAGTAAGTATGCAGATGATACCAAAATAGGGGGTGTTGTGGATAATGAAGAGGATTTCCAAAGTCTACAGAGTGATTTAGGCCATTTGGAAAAATGGGCTGAAAGATGGCAGATGGAGTTTAATGCTGATAAATGTGAGGTGTTACACCTTGGCAGGACAAATCAAAATAGGACGTACATGATAAATGGTAGGGAATTGAAGAATACAGTTGAACAGAGGGATCTGGGAATAACCGTGCATAGTTCCTTGAAGGTGGAATCTCATATAGATAGGGTGGTAAAGAAAGCTTTTGGTATGCTAGCCTTTATAAATCAGAGCATTGAGTACAGAAGCTGGGATGTAATGTTAAAATTGTACAAGGCATTGGTGAGAGCAAATCTGGAGTATGGTGTACAATTTTGGTCGCCCAATTATAGGAAGGATGTCAACAAAATAGAGAGAGTACAGAGGAGATTTACTAGAATGTTGCCTGGGTTTCAACAACTAAGTTACAGAGATAGGTTGAATAAGTTAGGTCTTTATTCTCTGGAGCGCAGAAGGTTAAGGGGGGACGATAGAGGTCTTTAAAATGATGAGAGGGATTGACAGAGTTGATGTGATCAAGCTTTTCCCTTTGAGAATAGGGAAGATTCAAACAAGAGAACATTACTTCAGAATTAAGGGACAGAAGTTTAGGGGTAACATGAGGGGGAACTTCTTTACTCAGAGAGTGGTAGCGGTGTGGAGTGAGCTTCCAGTGGAAGTGGTGGCGGCAGGTTCGTTGGTATCATTTAAAAATACATTGGATAGGCATATGGATGAGAAGGGAATGGAGGGTTATGGTATGAGTGCAGGCAGGTGGGACTAAGGGAAAAAAGTTGAACGGCACGGACTTGTAGGGCCGAGATGGCCTGTTTCCGTGCTGTAATTGTTATATGGTTATATGGTTATATGCTGAGAGAATGGAACAGCTGGGCTTGTACACTCTGGAGTTTAGAAGGATGCGAGTGGATATCATTGAAACTTATAAGATTGTTAAGGGCTTTGACACACTCGAAGCTGGAAACATGTTCCCGATGTTGGGGGAGGCCCGAACCAGGGACCACAGTTTGAGAATATGGAGTAAACCAGTTAGAAAGGAGACGAGGAAGCACTTTTTCTCACAGACAGTAATGAGTCTGTTGGATTCTCTCTCAGATTCTCTCTCAGGTGGAGACAGGTTCTCTGGATGCTTTCAAGAGAGAGCTAGAATGGGCTCTGAAAAATAGCGGAGTCAGGGGATATGGGGAGAAGGCAGGAACGGGGTACTGATTGGGGATAATCAGCCATGATCACAGTGAATAGCGGTGCTGGCTCGAAGTGCAAATGGCCTACTCCTGCACCTATTATATATTGTCTATTGTCTATTGACTTGAAATGGATTGACTTTTTGAAATGTATTGAGTTGCCGTGACTTTTTAGTTCGTGCCATTATATAGTTACAAGGAGAGATAGCTGAATGGATTAAAAATTGGCTTCATGGAAGGAAGCAGAGATGGGGTTGAGTTGAGTAAGTGTTCCCTTCATCCAGTGTGGCATATTAGTTCCAGCCGTTAAACACAAGGCGAGGCGCTGTTCAATCTGTAATTCATTTTGTCGTGCCGGTCTGAGTATAAATGACTAACTCACCCGTCTGGGCTGTCCACAGTGGTTTAGAAACATAGAAACATAGAAAATAGGTGCACGAGTAGGCCATTTCTCCCTTCGAGCCATTCAATATAAGCGTTTACGATTATCCTAAAACAATACACCGTACCTGCTTTCTCTCCATATCCCTTGATTCCGTTAGCCCAAAGAGGTATATCTAACGTAGACAAAAAATGCCGGAGTAACTCAACGAGTGATGCAGAATCTATGGAGAGAAGGAAGAGGCGATGTTTCGTGTCGAGACCTTTCTTCAGACTCTAACTTTCTCTTGAAAACATCCAATGAATTGGCCTTCATTATCTTCTGTGGCACAGATACACAAATCACTGTGTGAAAAATATTTTCCTCATCTCAGTCCTAAATGGCCGACCCCTTATTGTTAAACTGCGACACTCTGTTTCTGGACTCCCAACATCTGGAACAGTTCTCGCCTGTCCAATCCCTTAAGAATTGAATGTTTCTATATGATCCCCTCTCATACTTCAAAGTGAATTTAGAGAGAGCTCTCACACCACTCAGGCTGTATTTCTGTGCTTATTTATCAAATAATTCAAGAGAGCATTTCTCCGTTCCTGCTGTGTATATCTGCTAGACAAAAATGCTGGAGAAACTCAGCGAGTGCAGCAGCGTCTATGGAGCGAAGGAAATAGGCAACGTTTCGGGCCGAAACCCTTGTTCAGACTGGTACACATGGGAAATGAATAAAACACTTCAATAATCAGTGACCTATTAAAATGACCGACGTATATGACAGACAGTTATATCATTTTGTTGTTTAATCTGCAGCTTTGAGAAAATTCGACATCTTGACGTTTAATTCCTTGGATTTCCAGGCTAGAGTTTAGGTTTATGCCAGTGCAGCACCTGTTGGACACTTGCGAGGGAGATGAACAATTCGCCTCCGTTGTTAGTGACAGCATCACCACTAGTGTCAGTGATGTGTCTGCTGTGTGGCGACAACTGGTGAGCTCGATGACAGACAGAGCACAATAGAGTTTACAGAATCAGTGATGCCAATGGTGTGTCAAATGGGCATGGAAACAGCATGGTAACAGGCCCTTCGGCCCGACTCGTCCCTGCAGACCAAAATGCCTATCTAGGGTGATCTCATTCATTCGTATTTGACCAATTTCCTTCCATTCCATGGTTGGAAGACCGAAAGCAAAGAGTAGGAGCGAACGGGTCCTTTTCGGAATGGCAGACAGTGGCGTGTGGAGTGCCGCAAGGCTCGGTGTTGGGGCCGCAACTGTTTACCATATATATGAATGATTTGGACGAGGGAATTAGGAGCAACACTAGCAAGTTTGCGGATGACACAAAGCTGGGTGGCAGTGTGAACTGTGAATAGGATGTTAGGAGGTTGCAGGGCGACCTGGACAGGCTGAGTGAGTGGGAAGATATGTGGCAGATGCAGTATAATGTAGATAAATGTGAGGTTATCCACTTTGGTAGCAAAAACAAGGCGATTATTATCTCAATGGGGTTAGGTTCGGTAAGGGAGAGGAGCAGCGAGACCTGGGCGTCCTTGTGCACCGGTCACTTGAAATTTGGCTTACATGAAGAAAGCTAATGAAATGTTGGCCTTCATAACAAGATGAATTCAGTATAGGAGTAAAGAGGTTCTTCTGCATTGTAAGGGGCTCTGGTGAGAGCACGCCTCGAGTACTGTGTACAGTTTTGGTCTCCTAATTTGAGGAAGGCCATCCTTGTGATTGAGGCAGTGCAGCCTGATTGATTATCTGGGATGGCGGGACGGTCACGTGAGGAAAGATTGAAAAGACTAGGCTTGCATTCACTGGAGTTTAGAAGGATGAGGGGACGTCATATAGAAAAATAAAAACGTATAACAGGACTGCACAAGCTAGATGCAGAAAGAATGTTCGCAATGTGGGGGCGAGTCCAGATCCAAGGGCCTCAGTCTAAGAATAAAGGGGAGGTGAGAAACCCCTTTTTCACCCAGAGAGTTGTGAATTTATGGAATTCCCTGCCACAGAGGGCAGTGAAGGCCTAGTCAATGGATGGATTTAAGAGAGAGTTAGATAGCGCTCTAGGGGCTAGTGGAGTCAAGGGATATGGGGAGAAGGCAGGCACGGGTTATTGATAGGGGACGATAAGCCATGTTCACAATGAATGGCGGTGCAGGCTCGAAGGGCTGAATGGCCTCCTCCTGCAACTATTTTCTATCTTTCCATGTTTCTATGTGTCTATGTTTCTATTCCTATCCGAGAGAAACGTCTGTCAAAATGCTGTTTATTTGCGGTGATTGTATCTGCCCCACCTCCACATGAAAAGACTGCTCCGCCTTTGGTGTGGAATACCTGCCCATCAGAATTCCCTTAAATCCTTCCCCTTTCTATTAAACTTGTTCTCTGGGTTTACATTCTCCCAGCCTGAGAAATATCCGTGACCATCCACTCAATCCTGCTGTAGTTCACATAATTTCAAAAGCCTAAGTAAGGTCCCCCTCTGCATTCTTGCTCCAAACAGACCAATCATACCTGATCCAATCTGTCTTCCAAATATACTATGTTTATATTTAATCTTTATCTAGTTATGTATCTTGTTGCTTTTTTGTATGATTGTATGGCAAATCAAATGTCACTATACCTCAGTACCTGTGAAAATAAAGGACCATTGAACCAACGCTGTCCATTCCTGAAAACATCCCGGTGAATCTGTTCCGCGCTCTGTCTCTGGCAATAGGTCAACATTTCTATGAAATGATGAACATAACTACACCAAGGGGGCTCTGGCAGATATTTGAAGTAAAACTGAGGAGAGCGCTCGCTGCACTTGGAGGAGCAGTGAAGTCTTGATTTGTCTTTATTTGGACGTTTATCTGCAGTGCAAGTGTGTCCAGAATCAGACGCAGTTGGGAAGTGTAACCAGCAGTGAGTCCAGAGGTGTCTGTACCGATGACTGGAACGGAGGCAAAAAGCTGAATAAAATACAGAGCAGAGGGATCTAGGAACGACAGGTACACGGTGCGTTTAAAGTAGCATCACGTGGTGATAGGGTTGTTTAAAAGGCTTTTGTCACATTGACCTTCATCCGTCAGAGCATAGAAACATAGCAATTAGGTGCAGGAGTAGGCCATTCGGCCCTTCGAGTATAGAGGTTTGGAGGTCATGTTGCACATGTGCACGACGTTGGTGAGACCGCATTTACATGTTGTGTTCAGTTCAGGGCACATTTGTATGGGTGAAATGGTGTGAAGGTGGAAAGGCCGTAGATAAGGTTTACGAGGATGTTGGCAAGACTTGAGGGCCTGAACTAAAGGGACAGATTCAGCAGGCTACTGCTTTATTCCTTGGTGCACAGGGGGATGAGGGATGATCTTTTCAATGTGACTTCTTCTTCTTGCGTATGGCGTAAACAGACTAAAGTTGTAGCACAACTTGTTCTATTTGATCTTATTTGATTGTGCACGCCGGCTTGATTACGTTCGTCGATACAGGGCGGACCACGTGAAGATTGCAATGTTCCACCACTCAAGGAGACTAAAATAATGAGAGATAAAATACATAGTGTTTTTTTAAACTAGGTATGTGTGGGGGGAGGCGGGGGGGGGGGGTGGGGGGGAACTGCTAAAATGTTTTCCCTGTAAGGAGGACCTGACATTTTCTCTGTCGGGTCTCCGTTGTCGTTGGGGTGTAGCACCGTGCAGCGGCTTACAACCGGAACGACCCGGGGCTCCAGTCGCGGAGCCTGTTGACTTACCATCATGGAGCTGGCCGAGTTCGGAGCAGGAGAAGCTGTGGTGGACCCAGGAGATTCGGAGGCTCCAGCCGCAGGTCTGGAGGACTGTAACACCCTGGTGGGAGACTGCTTTTAGGGGCTTCCGCAACGGCGACTTCTCCCACCCGAGTTGCGGGGTTGAGAATGACCTGGAGCGCGGCGTTACATCGCCCGGTGTGGCTTTAAATGGTCGCTGGACTTGCTAGCGCCTGCCGGAGACTGCAACATCAAGACCCGGAGCGCGGCCTAGCATCGCCAGGCGCGGCTTTAAATGGCCGCTGGACTTGCTAGCGCCCGCCGGGGACAGCAAAATCAAGACCTGGAGCGTGGCCTGGCATCGCCCGGCGCGACTTTAAATGGCCGGGGGACATGCTAGCGCCTGCCGTTGGCTGCAACATCAAGATCCGGAGCGTGGCCTTGCATCGCCCGGTGCGGCTTTAATGGCCGCGGGAGTTATTTACCATCGCCCGCCGCGGGCTTTGACTCTGACATCGGGAGGAGAATGGGGAGTGCAGGGGAGAGATAAGACTTTGCCTTCCATCAGAGTGAGGAGGAGATCCGCTGTGGTGGATGTTTGTGTAAATTGTGTTGTGTCTTGGTTCTTCTACTTGTTTGTATGACTGCAGAAACCAAAGTTCGTTTGAACCTGGGTGGGTTTGTGGAACGAGCTGCAAGAGGATATAGTTCAACCCTCTACTCATATAGTCATAGAGTGATACGGTGTGGAACTAGGCCCATCGGCCCAGCTTTCCCACACCGGCCAACATGCCCCAACTACACTTGTCCCACTTGGTCCATATTCCTCCAAACCTGAACTATCCACATACCTATCTAACTGTGTTATAAATGTTGGAAAAGTTCCCCTGCCTCAACTACAGTCTCTGGTGTCTGGTTCCACACATCCAACACCATTTGTGTGAAAAAGGTATCCCTCAGATTCCTATTAAATCTGTACCCGCTCACCGTAAACCTCTATCCTCGGCACCTCGATTATTTATTTCGGTGCTTCTTCCCGATATATCCCTCTCATGATCTTAGACAACTCTATAAGATCACCCTTCTTCCTCCTGCGCTTCAAGGAATAGGTTCCCTGCCAATTCAACCACTCCCCATGGGCCAGACCCTGGCTGCTGCATCCTTGTAAAATGTCTCTGTAAAGTTTCCAGCTTGGCAAAATCTTTCCAATAACACAGTACCCACAACGGAACAAAATGCTCCAAAATGCGTCCTCACTAATGCCGTATACAATTTATACACAGTGTCCGACCATTCACTGTGTGGATCCTCCCCATGTTAGACTTCCCAAAATGCAATACCTCGCATGTTTCTGCATTAAATTCCATCAACTATGCCCCAGCGCACTTGGCCAATCGATCAAGATCCTACTGTAATTAATCACAACCATCTTCACCATCTGCAAAACCACCCACATTTGTAGCATCTGTCAACTTGCTAAACTTGCTCTGTATGTTCTCATCCAAATCATTTATGTAGATGACAAACAGTAACGGGCCGAGCACTGAACACTGAGGCACACAACTAGTCACAGGCCTCCAGTGTGAGAAGCAACCTTCCTTCCACCATCACCCTCTGCCTCCTTCCCTGATGCCAATTTTCAATCCATTCAGCTATCTCTCCTTGTAACTAGATTAGATTAGATTAGATTCCTTTATTGTCATTCAGACCTTTCGGTCTGAACAAAATTATGTTGCCTGCAGTCATACACAGAACCAATAAAAACAAAACATACAATAAACACAAATTAAACATCCACCACAGTGAGTTCACCAAGCACATCCTCACTGTGATGGAGGCAAAGTCTTAGTCTCCGTCTCTTCCCTCCTTGTTTCCCCTCTGCGCTGAGGCGATCGATCCAGGCCGGAGATGCCGCCCTCCAGTCCAGCTGGCCTCCGTGGTGATGTCGACGCTGCCGAAAGCCGGAACGCCGTCTCCGCTCCGAGACGGCCCGCCACAGCATCAGCTCCGGGCAGCCGCCCCAGCTCCAGGCCGCCGCACCAGCCCCGGGTCCCGCAGTCTCCGCTCCAGGCCGCCGCCCCAGCCCCGGGTCCCGCAGTCTCCGCTCCAGGCCGCCGCCCCAGCTCCGGGTCCCGCAGTCTCCGCTCCGGGCCGCCGCCCCAGCACCGGGTCCCGCTGTCTCCGCTACGAGCCACCGCCCAGCTCCGGGTTCCGCAGTCTCCGCTCCGGGCAGCCGTACTATATAAAGGTACGAACAAAAATATACTACTGCAAATTTAAGGAACATTTAGACAGGTGCATGGACAGACAGAGAGGCCATTTGTAAGAAAATGGGGATGAGACATGTGGCCGGTGTGGGCAGGTAGGTAGGCTGGGCCGAAGACGCTGTCAGACTCTATGTCTCGATGGCTCTATAACTGTAGTGTGTGTGTGTGAGTGTGTGTGTGTGTGTGTGTGTGTGTGTGTGTGTGTGTGTGTGTGTGTGTGTGTGTGTGTGTGTGTGTGTGTGTGTGTGTGTGTGTGTGTGTGTGTGTGTGTGTGTGTGTGTGTGTGTGTGTGTGTGTGAGAGAGAGAGAGAGAGAGAGAGAGATTTGTGTGTGTGTGTGTGTGTGTGTGTTTATGTGTGTGTGTGTGTGTGTGTGTGTGTGTGTGTGTGTGTGTGTGTGTGTGTGTGTGTGTGTGTGTGTGTGTGTGTGTGTGTGTGTGTGTGTGTGTGTGTGTGTGTGTGTGTGTGTGTGTGTGTGTGTGTGTGTGTGTGTGTGTGTGTGTGTGTGTGTGTGTGTGTGTGTGCACAATAATATATTGTTCACTTGGCCATGGACCTCTGTGCTGGGATCGTAGAACAGATACATTAAAAGACAAATCAGATTAATCGCACATTATTACAGCAGTTTGTCCAATGGTCACACATGGATAGGTAACCAGCAAACATGTTCAATCATCTACAGTGCCTCAGCACAAGGCAAATGTTGTCAATGGTGTCATTGGTGAAATATAACTGGGCAGTGGGCGACAGAACTGGGTAACTGGTTGTTATGTGAAATGTCCTGGGAATGGATGATACAAATAAATTACCTGTGTGTGACGTCAGTGTGGTCAGTGATGGGTCTGGATTAGCAGTGACATTATCTCATTAAATTTGACTGCTATGTTTTATATTTGATATGATTTAAAATAAAGAATCCCTTCATTTTAGCTCAAATGGTTGACTATAAAGGGTTAACTGAAGTTTACTATCCATAATTAATTTCACCTGTAATGTGCACTAACTCCAGCTTGCTGCTTTATCCACGGTGGTAAACACGGCACGTGAAGATGCATTGATTTGTTATTTTCATCTTCATTACCAATGGTCAGAAATACTAATTGTGTCTCTCCGGCACACAATGGACAGACAAACACATAATGCGGAACATTAAAGTGCAGCTTCAGATCTGAGATAGGGGGAGTTAAGTAACGTTGCTGTTCCCTTCGTCCAATGGGGGATATTAGTTCTAGCCGGTGAACACAAGGCGAGCCTCTGTTCAATCTGCAGTTTATTTTGTCGTGAACTACTTCAGACCAGTGGTCAGGTTGATGTGAATTCAAACCCACGATTCAGACAGCAAGGTCGGTTTGAGTGTAAATACCAACGCATCCGCCTAGGCTGTCCACACAGCGGTACAGAGAAATCTGCCACACACGCGCACAGACTTTATTGATGTGCTTGTTTATCAAGTTATTCAAGAGAGCATATCTCCCATCAAGCAGTGTAAATCTGGTACCGGTAGAAAGTGAAATCAACGCTTCAATGAGCAGCAGGGTCTGTTATTTAAAAAACGACCAATTTATAGGACAGGCAATTATAGGATGTTTTCCTCTTCATCTGTATCTTTGAGAAATGTGGACAACTGTTGATGATTAGTTCATCTGATTCAAGGCGAGAGTTTAGTGGTACTAAATATCAAAACTCTTGTCAAGTCACCGTTTAAAAGCAGTTTACATGGTAGTGCTGTACCTGGCGCAAACTTCACACACATGTTTACCCTGTTTTATAGAGAGGGATAGTGCACTATCGTTCATCTGAACTATTCCCATTGGCCGGCATATGATAAGCAGTGACATGAGGAGAGGGCGAATTGTCAGAGGGGGGGGAGTTGAGAGAGGGGAGAGGGAGACAGAGCGGGAGAGAGAGGGGCGAGATAGAGAGGGCGACAGAGAGAGGGGGAGAGAGATAGGAAGACAGAGGGGGTGAGGGAGAGGAGGACGGAGAGAGGGGGGCGGAGAGAGAGGGGGAGATAAAAAGAGGGGGTGAGAGAGAGAGGGAGAGATAAAGAGAGGGGGCGACATATATTGTGGGGGGAGAGAGAAAGGGGGAAAGATGGAGGGGGAGATAGAGAGATGGAGAGAAAGAGAGGGGGGGCTATAGAGGGGGAGAGATAGAGGGGAGAAGCGTGAGAGAACGAGAGATATAGAGGTGGGAGATAGAGAGTGGAGAGAGAGAATGGGGAGAGCGGTAAGGGGAGAGATACGAGGAGACGGATAGGTGGTTAAAGAGAGTGTAGAGAGATAGGGGAGGGAGAAGGGAAGGGAGATAGAGGGAGAGATAGAGGGGGGCGATGGAGGGGAGGGGGGAAGAGGGGGGATAGAGAGAGGAGGGAAGAAAGGCAGAGAGAGAGGGAGGGAGGGAGAGAGGTAGAGAGGGGGGATGGAGAGATGGGGAGGGAGATGTGGGGAGGGAGAGAGGGGGAGGAGAGGGAGAGAGGAAGAGGAGAGAGGGAAGATAGAGAGAGAAGGGGAGAGAGAGAAGGGAGAAGAGAAATAGGGAGGAGGTAGAGTGAGGGGGATATAGAGTGAGGGAGAGAGAGAGCGGGGGCGATGAGGAGGAGAGAGAGTGGGGGAGTGAGAGATGGGGAGAGACAGGTGGAGAGAGGGGGAGACAGAGAGAGGGGAAAAGAGAGAGAGGAGAAAATGGAGCGAGGGAGAGAGAGAGAGAGAGAGAGAAGGAGAGATAGATAGAGAGAGAGAGAGAGAGGGAGAGATGGGAGAGGGGGAGAGAGGGAGAGAGAGAGAGAGAGAGAGGGGGGAGAGAGAGAGAGAGAGAGAGAGAGAGAGAGAGAGAGAGAGAGAGAGAGAGAGAGAGAGAGAGAGAGAGAGAGAGAGAGAGAGAGAGAGAGAGGGGAGAGACGGAGGGGGAGAGAGAGGGGAGAGAGGGGGAGAAAGAGGTGTGTTGAGAGAGAATGAGGGGGAGATAGAGAGATGGGGAGAGAGCGGATAGATAAAGTGAGAGATGGGGAGAGTCAGGAGGGATAGAGGGGGAGATAGAGAGCGGGGAAATAGAGAGAGGGGAACATGGAGAGAGGGGGCGAGAGATAGAGGGGAGAGAGAGGGGGAGATAGAGAGGGGTAGAGGGGGAGAGAGCGAGTGAGGGAGAGAGGGGGAGAGAGGATCGAGGTAGACTGAGGGAGAAAGAGAGGGGAGAGAGGGAGGGGCGAGAGAGAGTGCGGTAGAGAGCAAGGGGAATAGCGAGGTGAGAAAGAGGGGGGTGGGGAGAGAGAGGGGAGATGGAGAGAGGGGGAGAGAGAGTGGGGGGAGAGTGATAGTGGGGAGACAGGGTGGAGAGAGAGGGGTAGAGAGATGGGTGATATGGAGAGGGGGAGAGGGATGGGGAGAGGGAGGAGTGAGATAGAACGGAGAGAGAGAGGGGCGTTGAGAGAGACGTCCTGGCACGTAGCGGCCTCATCCGACGCCTGGCAAGAACAAGTTGGGGAGCAAGTTCATCAACTATTCGCACCTCTGCCTTAGATCTTGTGTATGCTCCAGCTGAGTACTGCGCACACGTATGGAGTAGTAGTAGACATACTAGCCTGGTAGACACGAGCCTGAACAGCACCTTGCGAACCATCACTGGGTGCCTTCAACCTACTCCAGTCGAGCAGCTCCCTATACTTGCAGGCATTCCGCCTGCAGGGATCCGAAGGCAAGCATCAACTCTGGCACTATCTCGTCGTGCCATATACCCAGATCACCTCCTCCATCAGGCTATCAGCAGAGAGCAGAGGCCACCCTGACTGAAGTCCTATCTCCCCTTTGCTCCACATGGAAAACAACTCCTAGCATCCCTTCAGCCAACTGAAACAAAAGCACACAGGATAGCCACCAAGTGGTCACAGGAGTGGAAGGCAGCCTCATCTCCATTACACAGCTACATCTCTTCACCAGATAAAAGCTGTCAATGGTCTGAGCTCCCCACAGGATCATGGGTGAAGCTCAACAGACTTGGTACTGGAGTTGGGCGTTTCAATGGCAACATGAGATGGGGGCTCCCTCCGCCAGAGCCCAGCCTGTGAAAGTGGAGCAGAACAACAGACAGTCAACGATGTCATCTCTGGGTGCCCGCTCTACCACCCACCAAATGGAGCTCTGTCAGGGCCTGGCAGACATTGACGTCAACAGAGACAACAACCTGGCTTCTCAACACCGGCTTGAGATCTAACTATTCCTTTAGTTTATATTTCAATCGCAAGAAGAAGCTCCATCAAAGACAGTAAGTAATTGCAGCAAATTGTGGACGTAATCCAGACGATGCACAAACTAATCTCCCTTCCATTGACTCAATTTATAACTCACGCTGCCTCGGCAAGGCCAGCTGCAAAATCGACGATTCTCACCCTGGTCATTCCTTCTTCTCCCCTCTCCCATCAGGCAAAAGGTAGAGAAGTGTGAAAACGCACACCTCCAGATTCAAGGACAGTTTCTTCCACGCTTTTATCAGGCGACTGAATCATCCTATCACAACCAGTGCTGAACTATTATCTATCTCTTTGGTCACCCTCGGCCGATCCTTGATGGGAATTTCCTGGCATTACCTTGCACTAAACGTAATCCCCTTATCATGTATCTATACACTGTAAATAAATCAATTGCAATAATTTGTGTTCTTTCCGCAGCAAAAGCATGTCATTGTACCTCGGTACACGTGACAATAAACTAAACCAAACTGTAAAACTAAACTAAATTTCTCCGGAGATGCATCCTGACTCGTATTGGTGATTGTGTGTGTGTGTGTGTGTGTGTGTGTGTGGCAGTATTAGAATGTGTGTCCATGCATGGGTGTGTTAGTACGTGTATTTAAGTGTGAATGTGTGCGATTGTGCAAATCAGTTGGAGTGTGTGTGTGTATGAGTTTAAGTGTATGCGTTTGCAAGAATTTCAATGATTCAATGGTACTTTATTTTCACGTGTACCCAGGTACAATGAAATACTTAGATTTGCAGACAACCCGGTAAAATCATGTAGCAGACCGCACCGAGGCAGTACACAAGTCTCGCCACATTTTGACGCAGACAAAGTTACAAACGTTGGCCGAATAATTCTATCTCCTGCCTGCCGCCGCACCGGTGGCCTCCTTCGTTCTCGGCGGTCTTCCTCGCTCTCCGACGGTCCACCTCGCTCGCTGCTATTGCTCGCGGCTCCATCCTCGCTACTGGGCCGAATGAAGTGCGGCTTTGTTCAGCGGGCACATTCCCGGCTGCGCTTCGTTGCCGCGAACACCCGGGAAACCTTATGAATCACAAAATGTGCAAGTGTGCAGGCGCGTCTAGTGCGGCAGCGTTTGTAAGAGCGACTTTATTGGCTTGTGTTTGTGTCTGCGTGAGTGTGTGAGTGTCCGTGTGAGTGTGTGAGCATTAATAAGTGCGGGTGAGAGTGTTTGCGTGTGTGAGTGCGTGTAGATTTTTCTTTGTTAGACAATGGTAGAGAACACTAGACTAAGTGGGAGACATCGGGTCCCATGTACGCACGGGAGGGCTAGTCCCCCAACGCAATATTCCATCTCTCCGCCAATTACAATATTGGTGGCCAGTGGAGTGGGAGGCTTTCTGTAGTCCTAGTATGCGTGTTGTGGGCCAAAGGGACTGGTTTCCAGATGGCTAGTATGGACATTGTGGGCCGAATGGATTCTTGGACTCGCATTTCAAACAGTCACGGTTCGTGGGCTGGCAGTTCACTCACTCACGGCTGGTGGTCTGGCATTTCACCCACTCACGGATATTGGGCTGCCAGTTCAGTCACTCACGGCTGGTGAGCTGGCAGTTCACTCACTCATGGCTATTGAGCTGGCAGTTCACTCACTCACGGCTGGTGGGCTGGCAGTTCACTCACTCACGGCTGGTGGGATGGCATGTGAATCAATCACTGATGGCCGTTGGGCTAACAGTTGACTCACTCACGGCTGGTGTGCTAACACACAAACATCCTCCATCGCTTCATCACACACACACACGCTTCATCACACACACTCTCCATCATACACACACCACCCTCCATCGCACACACATCCTCCATCACACACAACCTCCGTCACACACACACCCCCTCCATCACACACACACACACACTCCATCACACACACACACTCCATCACAAACACACACCCTTCATCGCACACACAATCTCCACCTCACACACAACCTCCATCACACACACACAACCTCCATCACACATACACACAACCTCCATCACACACTTCCACCTTCACCTCACACACATCCACCGTCTCTCGCACAAACGCTCCATCGCACACTCACATCCTCCATCACTGACACACTGACACACTGTCACACTCACAAACTCACACGCACACACATACACATGCACTCACACGCACTCACAAAAACTTACACACACTCACACACACTCATACACTCACACCCACACACACACATGGGACATATATATGAGAGTAGAACCCTCTTGAATCTACTCACGCGGCTGAGCGCGGCCTCTGGAGTGAGCGGAACTTACGAAAAAAGCGAGACTTTCAGAATGACCGCGACCTATTCACTGAGCGGGAGTTCCTGAATAAGCGCGACCTCTGTACTCAGCTCGGCGCAGACTCACAGTTCAATTACTCACGGCGTAGACTCACACTTCAATTACTCACGGCGTAGACTCACACTTCAATTACTCACGGCGTAGACTCACACTTCAATTACTCACGGCGTAGACTCACAGTTCAATTACTCACGACACAGACTCACAGTTCAATTACTCACGACACAGACTCACAGTTCAATCATAACTGTGCAGACTCAAAATTCAATTAGCACGGTGCAGACTCACAGTTCACTGACGGCGTAGACTCAAAGTTACATTCATTCACGGCAGAGACTCACAGTTCAGTTCACTCACGGGACTCAAAGGTCAGTCAGCACTGTGAACTCAGTTCACTTCACTCACAGCGCAGACTAACAGTTCAGTCACTCACGGCGTAGACTCACATTTCAATCAGCACGGTGCAGACTCACAGTTCAGTTCACTCACGGCGTAGACGCACAGTTGTGGACTCATCTCTCATTTACGGTCTTCCGGGGTAAGTGACTCACGTCCGGCCTCCGGGCTTTATACTCCCGCCCCCCGGAATGGGTGTTACCTTCTTCAAGGTGTCTGGCAGGCGAGGAGCCCTATCTGCTGATCTCACGAATTTTTAAACATTCAAAACCTTTCTATTATTTCACTGATCGGAATAAACGTTGGTGCGCGTGGAACGGGGGAGAACGGTAAGTAAGATGGCGAAAAAATCATAGCGATGTACGTGAGCGTTTTGGCTAAAATGTATTTACAACGTAGACCGGAAGTGGTCAAGATGAGTGTTTTAGTAATAGTATAGAAAATAGATGGATGGGGGAATGTGAGTTTGTGAGAATGTTTGAATATCTGATTGTTTGAAAATGATAAAGCATGAGAGTGTGTGGGTATATGGTAGTGTTGAGTAAGTGATTTTACAGAGAGAGTGGTGAATCTATGGAATTCTCTGCCACAGAAGGTAGTTGAGGCCAGTTCATTGACTATATTTAAGAGGGAATTAGATGTGTCCCTTGTGGCTAAAGGGATAAGGGGGTATGGAGACAAGGCAGGGATGGGATACTGAGTTGGATGATCAGCCATGATCATATCGAATGGTGGTGCAGGCTCGAAGGGCCGAATGGCCTACTCCTGCACCTATTTTCTATGTCTCTATGTTTCTATGATTGCCCGTGAATGTGTTAGTGCGTGTGAGCAAATAAATGCGTGTCTCTTAGTGCTCGTACGTGTATATGTCTCGTAGTGTGAGCGCATGTATATCATTGTATGTGCGAACATGTGAGAGAGTATTTGAGTGCCTGTGATTTTATGGGCGAGGTTGTGTGCGTGTTCGGTTGTGCGTGTGTGTGTGTGTGTATGTGTGCTAATGTGTGTGTGTGTGTGTGTGTGTGTGTGTGTGTGTGTGTGTGTGTGTGTGTGTGTGTGTGTGTGTGTGTGTGTGTGTGTGTGTGTGTGTGTGTGTGTGTGTGTGTGTGTGTGTGTGTGTGAGAGAGAGAGAGAGAGAGAGAGAGCGAGAGAGAGAGAGAGAGAGAGCGTGTGTTCGTGTGCCCATGTGTGTGCTTGTGTGCGTGATTGTGTGTGTGTGTGTGTGTGTGTGTGTGTGTGTGTGTGTGTGTGTGTGTGTGTGTGTGTGTGTGTGTGTGTGTGTGTGTGTGTGTGTGTGTGTGTGTGTGTGTGTGTGTGTGTGTGTGTGTGTGTGTGTGTGTGTGTGTGTGTGTGTGTGTGTGTGTGTGTGTGCGTGCGTGCGTGTGCGTGTGTATGCGTGATACACCCATGGGGTCAGGAGGGGAAGATAGATCAGCCGTGATTGAACGGCGGAGTAGATTTGGACCGAATAGCTTAAATCTGCCGCAATCGGTAATGATCTTATGATTGTATTTGAGTGGCGTTTATGCTTTTGTGACGGCATAAGTGTGTATACGATGAGTGTGAGTGCACAACAATACCAGTGTGTGGCAGTGTGAGAGTGTGTATTTTAGTGTTAGATGTGTGAACGTTTTCATGGGTATGAGTGAGTGTGCGAAAGTATTTGTGAGTGTGGCGTGAGTGTGTGCTTGTGTTGGAAAAGTATATGTTGTTACGACGAACTGTGTAAGAATGTGTGCGTTTCGAGAATATACGAGAGTGTTTGAGCGAGTGTGGGTACGTGAATATGTAGGTAAACAAACACTGCTGGAGAAATCCAGCGGGTAGGCAGCATCTATGGATAGAAGGTATAGGGGACTTTTCGGATCGGACCCTTCTTCGGAGAACATGAAGACCCTTATTGAGTAAATAGGAATACGTGAATATGTAAGAGCCTCCGTGAGTGGGTGTGTGCACGAGTTTGTGTTTCTATGTGTCAGTGTCCGTGATTTTGAGTGCGTAGCGTTTTATCAGTGATGTTTATGTATGTGTAAGAGTGCATTGCCGAGCGTAAGCGTTGGTCATTGTGTGAATTATGTGTCTGCGAGAATGGAGTATTGCGTACTTGGCGTTTTGCGTACAGTTTTGGTCTCCTAATCGGAGGAAAGACATTCTTGCCATAGAGGGAGTACAGAGAAGGTTCAGCAGACGGATTTCTGGGATGTCAGGACTTTCATATGAAGAAAAACTGGATAGACTCGGCTTGTACACGCTAGAATTCAGAAGTTTGAGGGGGGGATCTTGTAGAAACTTACAACATTCTTAAGGGTTTGGACAGGCTAGATGCAGGAAGATTATTCCCGATGTTGGGGAAGTCCAGAACTAGGGGGTCACAGTTTAAGGATCAGAAGGAAGTATTTTAGGACCGAGATGAGAAAATCATTTTTTACAGAGAGAGTGGTGAATCTGTGGAATTATCTGGCACAGAAGGTAGCGGAGGCCAGTTCATTGGCTATATTTAAGAGGGAGTTAGATGTGGCCCTTGTGGCTAAAAGGATCAGGGGGTATGGAGAGAAGGAAGGGATGGGATACTGAGTTGGATGATCAGCCATGATCATATCGAATGGCGGTGCAGGCTCGAAGGGCCGAATGGCCTACTCCTGCACATATTTTCTATGTTTCTATGTTTGTATGAGTGAACGGGTCGTATTCAGAATGGCAGGCAGTTGCTAGTGGAGTGCCGCAAGGCTCGGTGTTGGGGCCGCAACTGTTTACCATATATATTAATGATTTGGCAGAGTGAATTAGGAGCAACACTAGCAAATTTGCGGATGACACAAAGTTGGGTGGCAGTGTGAACTGTGAATAGGATGTTAGGAGGTTGCAGGTTGACCTGGACAGGTTCAGTGAGTGGGCAGATGTGTGGTAGATGCAGTATCTATATTACTAAAACTAAGATCTTGACCACTTTCTGACTTTCCGTTTCGTGATTTCTGAAAGAACGCCGCCACTTACGGACGTAATTTTTGGCCACCTCGCTCAGAGACATCCTTCGCTGCGCTGGATCAGAGGATGATTCCCATCGATGAAAAATCAAAGCGTTAATAATGTTTTAAAATATGTCGCCATTCTCTCTGCTGCCCAACTGGTGGCAGGGGGAGGGTCTATAAAACCCGGATGAGTCGTGGCTCACTCAGTCACAGCGAGATGGAGGATGCGAGAGGGTCACGGCTCTCTGAACTGTGAATAACACTGAACGCATGTCCACTCAACGGTGAGTCCCCTTGATATGGTTGTAAAATGTTTGCTAAACTGTTTGTCTTGGCTTTTAAAACAGTTTTCGGATAATAAAGCGTGAGTAAGATCAGCACTGAGTTTAATTGCAAAATTGGCGCTCAATCCGTGACTTCTGCTTAGTGGCATCATGGCTCCGATTACGTCATTCCCGGTGTGCGGCAAGAAGCGAGAGGGTCACGTCAACACATAGCAGCAATATATAGAAGTACCTACTAGAGAAGGGGCGGTGCTGGAACTCCTGTTAGGAAATTAGACGGGTCAGGTGGCAGAGGTATGCGTTGGGGAACAGTTCTGGACCAGTGATCACAATACCATTAGTTTCAATATAATTATGGAGAGGGTCAGAACTGGACCTAGGGTTGAGATTTTTGATTGGAGAAAGGCTAAATTTGAGGAGATGCGAAAGGATTTTAAAGGAGTAAATTGGGACAGTTTGTTTTATGGGAAAGGAGTGGAAGAGAAATGGAGGAAATTTAAAGGTGAAATTATAAGAGTCCAGAATCTTTATGTCCCTGTTCGGTTGAAAGGAAATAGTAAAAATTGGAAAGAGCCATGGTTTTCAAGGGAAATTGGACACTTAGTTCGGAAAAAGAGAGCGATTTACAATAATTATAGGCATCATGGTGTAAATGAGGTGCTTGAGGAGTATAAAGAATGTAACAAGAGTCTTAAGAAAGAAATTAGAAAAGCTAAAAGAGGATATGAGGTTGCTTTGGCAAGTAAGGTGAAAGTAAATCCAAAGGGTTTCTACAGCTATATTAATAGAAAAAGGATAACGAGGGTTAAAATTGGTCCATTAGAGAGCCAGAGTGGACAGCTATCTGCAGCGCCAAAAGAGATGGGGGATATATTGAACAATTTATTTTCTTCGGTATTCACCAAGGAGAAGGATATTGAATTATGTGAGGTAAGGGAAACAAGTAGAGTAGCTATGGAAACTATGAGATTCAAAGAAGAGGAAGCACTGACACTTTTGAGAAATATAAAAGTGGATAAGTCTCCAGGTCCGGACAGGATATTCCCTAGGACATTGAGGGAAGTTAGTGTAGAAATAGCAGGGGCTATGACAGAAATATTTCAAATGTCATTAGAAACGGCAATAGTGCCGGAGGATTGGCGTACTGCGCATGTTGTTCCATTGTTTAAAAAGGGGTCTAAGAGTAAACCTAGCAATTATAGACCTGTTTGACGTCAGTGGTGGGCAAATTAATGGAAAGGATACTTAGAGATAATATATTTAAGCATCTGGATAAACAGGGTCTGATTAGGAACAGTCAACATGGATTTGTGCCTGGAAGGTCATGTTTGACTAATCTTCTTGAATTCTTTGAAGAGGTTACTCGGGAAATTGATGAGGGTAAAGCCGTGGATGTTGTATATATGGACTTCAGTAAGGCCTTTGACAAGGTTCCTCACGGAAGGTTGGTTAAGAAGGTTCAATGGTTGTGTATTAATGGTGGAGTAGCAAGATGGATTCAACAGTGGCTGAATGGGAGATGCCAGAGAGTAATGGTGGATGGTTGTTTGTCAGGTTGGAGGCCAGTGCCTAGTGGGGTGTCACAAGGATCTGTGTTGGGTCCACTGTTGTTTGTCATGTACATCAATGATCTGGATGATGGTGTGGTAAATTGGATTAGTAAGTATGCAGATGATACTAAGATAGGTGGGGTTGTGGATAATGGAGTAGATTTTCAAAGTCTACAGAGAGATTTATGCCGGTTGGAAGAGTGGGCTGAAAGATGGCAGATGGAGTTTAATGCTGATAAGTGTGAGGTGCTACATCTTGGCAGGACAAATCAAAATAGGACGTACATGGTAAATGGTAGGGAATTGAAGAATGCAGGTGAACAGAGGGATCTTGGAATAACTGTGCACAGTTCCCTGAAAGTGGAATCTCATGTAGATAGGGTGGTAAATAAAGCTTTTGGTGTGCTGGCTTTTATAAATCAGAGCATTGAGTATAGAAGTTAGGATGTAATGTTAAAATTGTACAAGGCATTGGTGAGGCCAATTCTGGAGTATGGTGTACAATTTTGGTCGCCTAATTATAGGAAGGATGTCAACAAAATAGAGAGAGTACAGAGGA